>NC_065449.1:181021610-181324641 GCF_917563875.1 Diabrotica virgifera virgifera | reverse complement strand
AGCTCTGCAACAATAATTGCTGGTGTTATATATTATAAATAATTTCACTCTTCAAGTATTTCCAATAAAAATAATCTTTACGATTCAAATCGAGTGAACGAGGAGGCCGGCCATATAATACTACTTAATCTAACAATTCATAGTCGGGAAAATGATCAAAATAACTCCAAGCATTTACTCCAAAATAAGATGGAGCTCCGTCTTGCTAAAACCATATCTCATAAAAATTGGCTCCTAACTTGTTTTTCAGTTGAGATACAGTTTCATTTCTAAGTAGCATTTCATAATTTATGATTGTAAATAATAAAAAAACTAAATAAAATAAAGTACTAAAAGTACGAAATGTTTATAATCACAGCTACAAAAATACAGTTTAACAGTATAAACAAAGAGCAAAAGAAAGAGTAGGTACTTAGATATAACTAAACTAAACGACATACAGGAAATTATACAAATAACACAGGCATATTACGCAAGCCTCTCTGATTCAAAACAAAAACCATCAAAGGACATCCTCAAGTAATTAAAAATAAAAATGTCAACTGATACCAAGCAGTACGGCTTTTATTATTTAACAAAGAAAACAGATAAGACATAAAAGTCTACAGACCCATTACCTTAACGAAGGTTATTTATAAATTACTAACCAAAATAATAATAAATAGGTTACTATTAAAATTAGAACGTGATTCGGCACAAAATTTGTGCTGTGCACAAAGTTTGAACTGATTATTTAATAATCAGCTCATCATCATTTGTAATGAAGGGCGTGAGCACAAGGGTTTCATTAAATGTGTACTACCTATTCCCACATCAACTCTCAAAGATGAAATGTTGATGATGTGCCTTCAGTAAGTCGTCGTTCCATCGTTTTCATGGTTTTTCCACTGATCGTCTTCCTATTCCTATTGGATAACTGTCTCTTGCTGTCCTTACCACTCTATTACATAAAGACAACCATTTTTACAAACTGAAAAGTCTCCGATGCAGAATTCAACATTATAATAAAATTAAAATGGTAAATAGTTATTTAAATCTGAAACTTTTCTTAATGTTGTTCTGAAGCTATTTTCTTGTGGCATTTTTATAATCAAGTATATTCAAATGGGAAATAAGCCACAATTTTACCTAAAAATGATTTTATTAACGTTTCGACGCCCAAGTCGGGTGTCGTTGTCAAAATACAAAATAATACTAAATAAACAAAAATGTTGTTGCTTAGTAAAAGATTTTTCCTGGTTTTCCCTCGTGATTTACTATGGAATCTCTAACGCGAGAATTTCAGTGCCACCGTTGCATTTGGTTGCCTTTTTAAAGACAGATCACATGCTATGATTTTTTGTGGCGGATATTCTTGAGTTGGGATTGATTTCATGTAATCGAATGAACTATCTTTTAGTAAAGTCGTCCCAGGAACGCAACTCATTAATATTGGCAATATCATTTTAAAGTCGTCTACTTTAAAATGTATATATAATACGTGTCTGGATTGCCGATATAAATGAGTCAGATTAAATAAATTATTAGAAGAATTTTTTACTAAGCAACAACATTTTTGTTTATTTAGTATTATTTTGTATTTTGACAACGACACCCGACTTGGGCGTCGAAACGTTAATAAAATCATTTTTAGGTAAAATTGTGGCTTATTTCCCATTTGAATATACTTGAAACTTTTCTTGTTGAAAGTTCTTTCTAATACATCCTTGATCGCGCTTTTACAATTTATAAGACCGCAGACGACGAATATAGAAAAGAGAAAGGACTCAACTATATGCAGTCACATTCCGTTTTCATTTATCTAGGAAATAGACAGAAACAAACTTCCTAGTACTCAAATCTGAGTAAAGATAGAAAATTTAAAGATGGTTTTGCTTGTTTTCGATTCAGAGGGATGTCAATCGCTGAACAGCTATTTCTGCCATTGCAGGCTTCATCAACAGCGTTAGCGTGCACACCTCTAAATTGAAAAACAGCTCGACCATCTATTTACGGGGAATTTCAAAAATCATTGAATTCCCCATTGGGACGCGATCCAGCGACATCTCTTAAACAAACTGAAAAGTCAGATGCAGAATTCACCATTATAATAAAATTAAAATGATAAATAGTTATTTAAATCTGAAACTTTTCTTGTCGAAAGTTCTTTTTGGTACATTCTTAATCTGCGACTTTTACAATTTATAAGAATGAAAACGGAATGTGACTGCGTATAGTGGAGTCCTTTTTTCTATATTCGTCGTCTTCGGTCTTATAAATTGTAAAAGTCCCAGATTAAGGATGTACCAGAAAGAACTTTTAACAAGAAAAGTTTCAGATTTAAATAACTATTTACCATTTTAATTTTATTATAATGGTTAATTCTGCATCTGAGACTTTTCAGTTTGTTTAAGTTAAATTTTCTCCACCTTGCATCTCCTGATATTAGTAGATCTGTACTTCTAGCTCTGTCCCATAGTGTCTTACCATCGATTTTTCAAAGGGTTTTTTATCTCTGCTGTTTCCATCATTATTTTTGTCCTCTCTGTGCCAGCTCGTGTTTCTCTCGCGTATGTAATTATTGGTTTGATGATTGTTTTGTAAATTCTACGTTTAATTTCTTTTCCGATACTTTTATTGGGCTCGGCCCAAAGTAGTGACAACTCTATCTTATCGACATTAAGTCTACGAGAAGTGCAGGGTAAATTGAAGATGGAATTACAAAAAAAATATGTATGTCTTTATACTCACTTTACAATGCTAAAAAAATTACGGGATCTGGATTTCAATGCATATTTTTTTTATAATTCTCGTATCAAAGCTGCGCGTGAAGTTTGGCGTGTATAGATTTTGGGGGCGACCCATTTTTATTTCTCCATATTATTTCATTCAGGCAACCTGTGACTCTATTTGATCTATTCTCTATTCACTTGATCTTCCACTTCTGTTTCAACCTTTTTGTACTAGATAGTGTAATGTCTAGATATTTAAACTCCACCACTTGTTTTTATATCTGACACTCCAGCTCTAATTTACATCTTAGTAGATTTGCTGTTATAGTCGGTTCGCTAAACTCAGAACAAATTGGATAGTGATTTTAGTAAGTAATTTTGCCAATTTGGTAAAATTGGCAAAAAAAAAATAATTACTAAACAGTTAATAATTACTAAATAAAAAATGAATAACCCTTTTCAATTTCGTTGCAACACGAAACTACAGTCGCACCATATTCTAGTTCAATCAGAAAGTGCAGCAAGCACCTCTACCGGTTTCGAAACTTATTAGTCTCTCATCAGGAGGCACATATGTTGCTCTCTCTGACCCAACCAGGATAAACCCCGGCGTGCAGTTACGGATTACAACGAACGAAATGGCAGGGATGCCCTAGCGGCAACTGCTAGCAAAAGACTAATGTTTCAATCTAATAGCACATAAAATAATACCAAAAATATTACTCTACATCCCACCAGACTGAAAACAATGGGAACCTTCTCTGGTTGCACCTCCAAGGCTTCTAAAATTTGCAAGTCATAACGGATGCTGAGACTAAGAAGATGAGGGAATTTTACAATTTATAATTCACGTCCCATCTGCTCAGCGCGTTAAAGTTCCAACGAGAATGGTTTCCTTCATACTCCAATCAGAGTAAACATTTAAATCAAAAATGCATAACCATTTTCAATTTCGTTGCAACACGAAACTACAGCCGCACCAATAATTACTAAATTACCTACTAAAATCACTAGCCAGTTTTATCTGAGTTTAGCGAACCGACTACACAGGGTGTCCAGAAACTCTACCGACAAACGAAGACAGGAGATTCCTCAGATAATTTTAAGATATTTTAACTCAATTCACCTAGTCAGAAAATGCTTCCTAAGGGAGCTATAACTCTTTGAAGATGGCGTATTGTAATTAGTTTTTCGTAAATAACTCCAGAACGCTTCTATTGAAAAAACAAAAATTGGTACACATATTTATCTTCCAGAGATAAATCGATTCCATTTATTGCGAATTTCTAGTACCGGTCATAGGCGTCCGTTTTGGGTAGGGCAACAGTTATTTTATCGCATAATTTTTTTATATTCAATTTTTAAGCATTTTTGACTATGGATTATTTTATTGAAAGGTATTCTAAAACTAAAAGGTACTCTTGTTTTAAGTCGATAGGATACACTGTTTTCTATAAAAATCGATTTGAAATTTTTTCTTTTTTTGAATTTCCAAAAAAAAATTCGAAAAAAAAACTATTTAGAAAACCGAAAACTGGTACGTTTATTTATATTTCAGAGATGAATCGATTTCATTTATTGCGAATTTCTAGTACGGGTCATATGCGTCCGTTTTGGGTAGGTCAACGGTTATTTTATCTCATAACATTTTTGTCTTTAATTTTTAAGCATTTTTGACTCTAGATTATTAAGTTATGAGGTATTCTAGTACTAAAAGTTACTCTTGCTTTAAGTTGGTAAAATACACCGTTGTTTTTTGAAAAAAAATTTAATTTTTTTTTCAAATTCAAAAAACTAAAAATTTTAAAATCGATTTTTCTAGAAAACCGTGTGTCCTACTGACTTAAAGTCAAAGTACCTTTTAGTACTAGAATACCTCACAATTTAATAACCCAGTGTCAAAAATGCGTAAAAGTCAAAGACAAAAAAGTTATGTGATAAAATAACCGTTGCTCTACCCAAAACGGACGCCTATGATCGGTACTAGAAATTCGTAATGGATGGAATAGATTTATCTCTGGAAGATAAATATACGCACCGATTTTCGTTTATATAAATTGAAGCGTTCTGGAGATATTTAAGAAAAACTAATTACTAAAGACGCCATTTTCAAAGAGCTCTAGCTCCCTTAGGAAGCATTTTCGGACTAAGTGAATTTAGCTAAATTGTCTTAAAATTATCTGAAGAATCCCCTGTCTTCGTTTGTCGGTAGAGTTTCTGGACACCCTGTGTAACCATGCGTTAATTTTGTATTTTTTTTTTGGGAAATGTTAAATTTTCTGAAGGTTATATTAAATTAGTAAGGTAGAGCATGGTGAGAGAAAACGAGGGACCTATGACCTTACTCCTCTTTGTTGATTAAATAGATATAAATGTCTTAGTTCATTCTTTGTTTTCCCTGTTATATGAAATGTAATCTAGTTGTAGTTATTTTAAATAGTTATTTTTTTAATATATTTATTTTATTCCATATTTATTTTATTAAAAATAACTTTAAAATTTTAGACAGGTACAACACCTTTGTTCTTTGCATCACAAGGAGGATTTCTGGATATTGTTCAGTATTTGCTAGCTAGAGGAGCCCCTGTGGATTCATTAAGTGTAGTAAGTAATTTAAATCTTATTTTACAAATTAAAAAATACTTCCCAATTAATAAATTAAGGTTAATAAGTATATTAATAAATTTTGCGGCAAGCTTGCGGATGCACCAAATTTTGTGGAGCTAAATAAATTAATTTTTCCAAAACAATAAAGTACTTATCACAAATTTGCACAGCGTAGTGATAAAGATCTATTGCTTACTTAGATGGACCCACAATATATCAGACAAACTAATGTTGAAACAATTGATCTCCAAGATATTACAAAGTTTGTCAATTTATCTTGATTATAGCTTGTTTGGACGTAAGAAAAGAAATGATATTGCAGATCCAGTCAGGACAAGATACTCTTCCTAAATAAAAATAGTTTTGAGAGTCTTCAAAGTATTTTACCACTAATGTCAAAATTGCTCCGAATTTGTATTCCTCAAGACCTACAAACAATGTAAAAGATTAATGACGAATGGAGGAAACTTCAACAATACCAGGATGTTTCAATTGATTTCGAAAATCTAGATGGATTTTAAAGTGGATCAAATAAAACATTTTGACGGTAATCCTCTATTTGCTAAGTTAAGTGACTTTGCATTGACTGTGTTAACTTTACTTTACCTGATTCAAATGTTAGCTGTGGAAAACAATTTTTAAGAGTAAATTAAAGAGAAAATAAATCTGAAATGCAGAAATCGCTTGGTAACAGACACTTTATATGGATTTATGCATTCATCCCAGTCAGTCTATCTTGAAAAAGTTTTTGTCAATTTGACACATTGACACCATCAGAAATAATGGTGAAAACTATAAATACAACCGTTGATTGAGGATCTCAATCAACGATACAACCTAGTGATTTATTTACAATTACGTTGTTGTTGTCAACAATATAATGCAGTTAATAAAAAACTTGTCTGAACTTTATACTGTGTTTACCCAATCGTGACAGCATCATTATCACTCAACAATTCCAACATTTACGTCAACTATCGGTTATTGTTGAAACTTTTATTCGTATTTACATATTCAATTACCATTTATTAGGACATTTTACGCTAATATTAGGCGTTTATTTAGCTATGTATTTATAAACTCCTGCTAAAAGTGTCCAGTTAAAATAACTATTGAAAGCTGTTTGTACAGTCTATTCCATGAATATACAACTCTCTTGAATTCAATATAGTCCAAGGCGCATCTGTTTTGAGATGGACGTTGAGAGGTGACTCAAATTTTTTTGCAGAAATTGCTTGAAAATAACTCAAGTAATATTATTTGAGTTGTCCTCCCGCTCAAAATGGTCCGGAACATTGTTTAAATAATCAAAATGTCAAAATATGAAGGAAAAATTCGATTTTTATATTGGTTTTTTGATTATAACTTTAAAACTATTCATTTCTGAGAAAAGTTGTACTGACATAAAAGTTGCATAATTAAATTTCCTATAATATAGAATTGGTTATAAATTTAAAAAATAGTCACACTTGTTGCAAAATAGCCATAATTGCGAAAAAAAAAAAAAACATACACAAACAAATATTCGCATTTTACGTTTTTCAACCATTTACGCTAGACTTAGGACCTTCATATTTTATCCAGAAAAACTTTATGATACAGTAAAACAATACTGTAAATTTAAGATCGGTTCAATAGATTTTGCAAAATAAATTTTGCAATCCACCTTTCGCAAAAAAATTCATTTTTTTTAAAATGTCACAGGACTGAAAATAAAGCAGATAGCAAGTTGAAATTTTTTTACTTATAGAGGTGTACTGTACCTTTCATTTGCAGTTTGCAAAATTAAAATCGATTAATTACCACGGCGTCAGGAAATTTTTTAAATAAACATTAATTTTTGGTGCTACGCGCATGACAGCGGTGTTCGATTCACACAAGTTCATTTCCACCAAAATTCCTTCCAATCTTTATCTAATATATTATTTTCTTACTCTATATTTTGTTGTATTTTAATATTGTAATTCCACAAAAATCAAACTAATTTTATTATTGTTTGTGAAATATTATTTAAACAATTGCATATGTCTAAAAATAATAAAATTTTATTCTCTAAGTTAGAATATATGAACAAAGAAAGTTTTTGCTACAAAAAGTGTTATTTCAAAAGATGGAGTATGTGTTTTTATTTTGCAATAAACAAATTTATTTATTTATATCGAAATGTAATAAAAATTAAAATGTATCAATATTTATCAAAGGTCATTGGAATGCCCAATCAGAGCAAACTATCAGCTGTTCTGCGCGTAGCACCAATATTTAATGTTTATTTAAAAAAATTCCTGACGCCGTGGTAGTTAATCGATTTTAATTTTGTAAATTGCAAATGAAAGTTACAGTACACTTCTATAAGCAAAAAAAAAATTCAACCTGCTATCTGCCTTATTTTCAGTCCTGTGACATTTTGAAAAAATGATTTTTTTTTGCGAGAGCTGGATTGCAAAATCTATTAAACCGAGCTTAATGAAATTTACAGTATTGTTTTACTGTATCATAAAGTTTTTCTGGGTGAAATATGAACGTCCTAAGTTTAGCATAAATGGGTGAAAAACGTAAAGTTCGAACACTTGTTTTTGTATGGTTCTTTTAGCAATTATTGCTATGTTGCAACAAGTGTGACTATTTTTTAAATTTTTAACCAATTCTATTTTGTAGAATAGTTAATTACACAACTTTTACGTCAGTAAAACTTTTCTCGGAAATGAATACTTTTAAAGTTATAATCAAAAAACCAAGAAAAAAATTGAATTTGTCCTTCATTTTTTGACATTTTAATTATTTAAACAATGTTCCGGACCTTTTTGAGAGGGAGGATAACTCAAATATTATTATTTGAGTTATTTCAAGCAATTTCTGCAAAAAAATTTGAGTCACCTCTCAACGTCCAAATGTACTAATATTTTTACAGATGCTTCCTGGTCTAATACGAAAGTATCGATTTAAATAGTCCAATGTGCTGAATTTATTTGTATTTAAAAAGCTCAACAAGCCTTGTAGGCGTAGGGCTAAAAATACAAATAATATAATACAATATTATAATACTCATACTATGAGTATATACAGGGTGTCCAGAAACTCTACCGACAAACGAAGACAGGAGATTACTCAGATAAATTTAAGACATTTTAACCCAATTCTTTTAGTCCGAAAATGCTTCCTAAGTGAGCTAAAGCTCTTTGAAGATGGCGTCTTGTAATTAGTTTTTCTTAAATAACTCCAGAACGCGTTTATTTAGAAAAATGAAAATTGGTACGCATATTTATCTTCCAGAGATAAATCGATCACATTTACTGTGAACTTCTAGTACCGGTCATAGGCGTCCCTTTGGGGTAGGGCAACGGTTATTTTATCGCATAACTTTTAACTCCTTAAGTCCTTAACTTTTAAGCATTTTTGACACTGGATAATTAAATTATGAGGTATAATAGTACTAAAAGGTACTCTTGCTTTAAGTCGATAGGATACACCGTTTTCTAGAATACTCGATTTAAAAATTTTTCGTTATTGAATTTATAAAAAATATTAAAAAAAAAACCATTTAGAAAAGCGAAAACTGGTACGTTTATTTATGTTCCAGAGATAAATCGATTTCATTAATTGCGAATTTCTAGTACCGGTCATAGGCGTCCGTTTTGAGTAGGTCAAGGGTTATTTTGTCGCATAACTTTGCTGTCTTTAATTTTTAAGATATTTTGACTTTAGATTATTAAATTATGAGGTATTTTAGTACTAAAGTTACTCTTGATATAAATTGGTAAAATGCACCGTTTTTTTAAATTTTTTTTCAAATTCAAAAAACGAAAAATTTTCAAATCGATTTTTCTAGAAAACGGTGTGTCCTACCGACTTAAATTAAGAGTACCTTTTAGTACTAGAATATCTCACAATAAAATAATCCAGTATCAAAAATGCTTAAAAGATAAAGACAAAAAAGTTATGCGATAAAATAACCGTTTCCCTACCCAAAACGGACGCCTATGACCGATGCTAGAAGTTCACAATAAATGTAATCGATTTATCTCTGGAAGATAAATATGCGTACCAATTTTCATTTTTCTAAATAGAAGCGTTCTGGAGGTATTTAAGAAAAACTAATTACAAGACGCCATCTTCAAAGAACTCTAGCTCCCTTAGGAAGCATTTTCGGACTAGATGAGTTGGGTTAAAATGACTTAAAATTACATGAGGAATCTCCTATCTTCGTTTGTCGGTAGAGTTACTGGACACCCTGTATATTATATTACAAATCTTGTGTTAAGTGGGGTAACTTCTTGTCGAATCATGCTCCTTCCCTACTAAATTGACTTACTATTCTCCTCCATTCGTCCCTGTTTGTTACTCTTCCTTCCCAACCAAAAATTACCTCTTTTCTGAAATATTCCTGTACGCTATCAAACCATCTTTGTCTGGGTCTTCCTTTTCTTGATTGGGTTCCGTTTTAGGATGATCTTTGGCATCCGCTTCCTTTCCATTCTCATCACGTTTCCCATCTATCTCATTCTCTGTGCTTTTATGCTGATGCTTGGTTGATTATACAGTTCCACTAGTTCCCTGTTTGTTCGTCTCACCCAACTCCCTCCGTGTTTTTGCCTCCATATATAACTCTGAGCATTTTCCTTTGCCATCTTTCCAATTTCTCCATATTTGCTTTTTTCAATGTCCTTAACTTGCTAACATTGTTAGGAATATTGGAAGTCTGGAAGAAATCACGATCCTCAGTAATGGGGAAACGACAAGAGAGAGAGAGATAACTTGCTACCATACGCCACTATGGGCCTTATTGCCGTTTTATATATCCTTAGCTTTGTTTTTCTCGATACATATTTGGATTTTATCAGTGGTCTTACTTAGGCTTCCCATCTTTATTTCCCTTTGCTCATCTGGTATTCAATTTCCATTCTCCCTGACCTTTCTCATCTATACCTAATAACCCCAGATATGTAAAATGGACCACTCTTTCGAAATTATATTCCCTTACTAGTCCAGAAAGCCACTGGGCATCCGCTAGGAAAAATATTTTGATTCGGATTTTTTGCACAATCTTACTCAAAAAGAACTCCTTTTAACAAATTTGCATGTTGCCAGGACCAAAAGGTGGTCAAAAAATTTTTAAACGTTTTTTTTTTTGTTTTTTTCCTAAAATTATTTTTTTTGCATGGAAAAAAGTTTTTTTAGGTTTTTTGGATCATTCCAAACAGAAAAGCTCTTTAGTGACTTCTCTAAAAATGATAGTTTTTGACATATAAGCGATTAAAAATTGAAAAATTGCGAAATCGGCCATTTTTAACCCTCAAAAACTATGTGAAAAACTGAAAATTTGAATGTTTCCAAGGTAGGCAGATATTCTTTAAACATCGATTGATGAAATCCCGAAGAGTTTTTTGCAATACAATATTGAAAACTCCTTTGTTTTTTAATTGCTAATCAAGCGTGCGCGACACTATTTTATACCGACAGTATGGTGCAAATGAAAGGAATAAATTCCTTATTTCGTAAACCGGTGACTTTAAGGAAAAATCCCGAAACAGGTCGATTTTTATTTTTAAGTTATGATATTGTGGCATATATGGTATACTAGTGACGTCATCCATCTGGACGTCATGACGTAATCGATGATTTTTTTAAACGAGAATAGGGGTCGTGTGCTAGCTCATTTGAAAGGTTCTTCAATTCTCTATTCAGTAATATAAATAATTATGTAAATGTTTACATTACTGAATAGAGAATTGAAGAACCATTCAAATGAGCTACCACACGACCCCTATTCTCATTTAAAAAAATCATCGATGACGTCATCAAGCCCAGACGGAGTATACCATATATGCCACAATATCATAACTTAAAAATAAAAATCGACCTGTTTCGGGATTTTTTCAAGTCGCCGGTTTACGAAATAAGGAATTTATTCCTGTCATTTGCACCATACTGTCGGTGGAAAATAGTGTCGCGCACGCTTGATTAGCAATTAAAAAACAAAGGAGTTTTGAATATTGTATTGCAAAAAACTCTTCGGGATTTCATCAATCGATGTTTAAAAAATATCTGCCTACCTTGGCAACATTCAAATTTTCAGTTTTTCACATAGTTTTTGAGGGTTAAAAATGGCCGATTTCGCAATTTTTCAATTTTTAATCGCTTATATGTCAAAAACTATCATTTTTAGAGAAGTCACTAAAGAGCTTTTCTGTTTGGAATGATCCAAAAAACCTAAAAAAAAAAAATTTTTCCATGCAAAAAAAATATTTTAGGAAAAAAACAAAAAAAAACGTTTAAAAATTTTTGACCACCTTTTGGTCCTGGCAACATGCAAATTTGTTAAAAGGAGTCCTTTTTGAGTAAGATTGTGCAAAGAATCCGAATTAGAATATTTTTCCTAGCGGATGCGCAGTGGCTTTCTGGTCTATACTTCATTAAATATTAAAGCAAATTTTCCCTCTTCTTTTTGCTCTGTATTTCCAAGTCGGTCTTGACGGTCCAGTTAGCTGAGGCGCAGTCGATCGACAAGTTTAGTGGAGTTGCGTTTTGCGATCGCTGGTTCGAGCCTCAGCTAGGTCATGAAATTAATAAAAGGCCAACGCCGCAGTATAAAACTCAATAGACTTGATCTGGAATAAACTGGCTTCTGATCGGCCTATGGAGGAGCGGTACGGCAAGGGATAAGGGCTTGCGGCTTGGTGATACTCCTCCATAGATCCCTACCGAAGGGCGTTGACGCCTAAGAACATGTATATACATTTCCAAGTATCATGTTACCTGGTTTATTTCTAGATCAAAATATTTTGCGTCCATTTCTAATCTTTTCATGGCATTTCTTAATTCTTTTCTTGTTTTCGTTAGAACAGTAAGGTCATCAGCGAAGCAGTAGATCATTTTTATTGGAATAATTATTAGACCAAATTACTTTCGTATTTCTTATACTGCACAGTAAGATATTCGTTGTGGCGATAATTCAAAACAGTCGTATATTCATAGAATAGACTGTACATTTAAATTTACATTTTCGTTTTTCTCTGCATCAGAACAGACCTTCGTCTGTAACTATTTGAATGGAAACTGGTAAACAGATTGGTCGATAATAATCAATACAGAATTACATTTTCACGAATCAACGTTCTTCATACGTACGGAGTGTCACAACGTTTGGCCGATAAAAGATTATTATGTAAATTGCGTGGATATATCTGTATAATATTCAAATGAATGAAACATTCAAGCGATATTTGATTATTCTGATATAAAGTTTTGATATTTGCATAGAATAATCACTACTCGGATTTTTTTCATTCACGTATAGTAGGTAAATTGAAAGATTACCCATGAACGAACATATAAAACACGCTGTATTTTCCTGTCACCGTGTCACAAAAAAATTGGCCAGCACAGGTACATGTAATAATTATACTAAAAAATAAACTGTTCTTAATACTGGTACTGGTTCATTACTTTCTGGAACATAGAAAATATGTGTTTAATATGATCGCTAATGGGAAATCTTTCATTTTACCTACTACACTCAGATGCAAAAAACGCAACGGAGAAAATTTTGGTCAAATTCAAAGTATTTGAGTTTTTTTATTTTTAGCCCCATTTTGATGATTTTTTAAGCACACTGTGTAAAAATTTATAAATTTTAAGTTGATATAGTGAGCTTTTTAATAAAATTTTGTATTTGGCTTATTATACGGGGTTAATCGAAAGGTGTTTTTTAACCTAACTTTTAAACATCCTGTGGAATAATTCCGTTTGCGAATTTACGTAAAACCTTATTTTTCGGTTGCAACCATGTCTCATAAGCATTGTATTTTTTGTTTCATGTCAAAATATGCCTTGGTCCATTTTTTAGAGCCAAATGAATTTGCCACCCACAATTTAGGACTTTTTTTATGATTATTTTGGAGTTATTTTCTAATACGACGACGACGCCAACGTGGCTTTGGTGACTGTTGTCATTATGTCATATTGACACTTACATTTTGTTTACCTATATGACTGATCATGGTTCTTAGTGTCGAAGATTGTACGAAAGCCGTTGCTCTGGTTGAAGATGGGCGAAATTATTAATATGTGGCTAGAGTACTACACACTCATCGCTCTACCATCCAAAGGGTAGTGGAACGTTTTATACGAACTGGAACAAACAAGCGTAAAGCGGGAAATGGCAGGCAGCGCAAAACTACCGCTTTAGATGATCGTTTTATACGAGTCAACGCTGTGCGGGATCGTCATTTAACAGCGGTGCAAACAAGAAATCAGCTTCAACAGGTTCGAGGCAATAACGTAAGTGTATTTACAGTTCATCGAAGATTACATGAATTTGGTTTGCAAAGTTGCAGACCAGCAACTGGGCCCAAATTACTTCCACGGCATAGAGTGGCTAGACTACAATTTTCCAGGGAAAATTTACATTGGAATTTAGGACAATGGAGTAATGTTATTTTTACGGATAAGTCGAGATACTGTCTCCACTCATCAGATGGGAGAGAACGAGTATGGCGTCGAACTGGAAAGAGATTTGAGGAGTGCGCTTTCAGTCCCCGCGTTAGCCATGTAGGGGGTTCGGTGATGGTATGGGCAAGAATATCCCGAGAAGCGCACACTGAATTGGTATTTATTGAGGGTTCGTTGACTGCACGCCGATATATTGAGGAAATTTTAGCGAATCACGTAGTACCCTTTTCTCAATATATCGGCGATGATTTTCTATTAATGCAAGATAATGCGCGACCCCACTCTGCAATGTGTGTCACGCAATATTTAGAGGAAGTTGGAATTAATAAAATGAACTGGCCAGTTTGTTCGCCAGATCTGAACCCAATAGAGCACTTTGGGACATGCTTGGTAGAAATATTAGAGGTCGCGAAGTCGCACCAGCCTCAATTAACGAACTTCGCTTGGCTCTAGAAGAGGAATGGCAAAACATTCAGCACCAACCTCATAGACAGCATAAGCCGACGTGTACAGGCAGTTATAGAGGCTAGGGGAGGCAATACAACGTTTTAAGTTATATTTTAGTAGTTTTTCTTTGTTATTTGCGTACTTAGGTTAAGTTACTTATGTTGTTTTTTTTTTATATTTTGTTATTGTTATCATTGTTCATTAAAACCAAGATCATGTCGTTGCTTTTAATCATTATTTAAATACAGTGTTTCTGGGATGTCGATATGATATTCCTTCGATATCAGTCATCAAAGCCCCCATCGTCGTATTACAAATTAATACAAAAGATAATGGTAATAATATGAAAATTCGTAAATTGTGGGTGGCAAAGTCATTACGCTCCTAAAAATGAACCAATCCATATTTTCACATGAAACATAAAACATAATACTTAAAAGACATGGTTGCAACCTAAAAACAAGGTTTTACAAAAATACGCTAACGGAATTATTCCACAGGATGTTTGAAAATTAGGATAAAAAACCACCTTTCGATTAACTCCGTATAATAAGTCAAATACAAAATTTTATTAAAAAAGTCACTATACCAAATTAAAATTTTTACATAGTGTGCTAAAAAAATCATCAAAATAGGACTAAAAATAAAAAAACTGAAATACTTTGAATTTGACCAACATTTTCTCCGTTGCGATTTTTTGCATCTGAGTGTAGACATATTCACGATTTTAATAATAAACCTCAAATGATCAGGACAAAGGACAAATATGATCGGATTATGTATGGGACACATTATATCAACAGTGAGAGTTGTGTTACTAAATTTACTGCGGGCTTTCGAGATATAATCGAAAAGAGTAAATAAAAGTATTGAGGTACAGAAAATTAGTATACCTGAGACATAAATGAGGAATTCACAAAAGTCTTTGGGATCCAATTTTCTTCAGATCTTTTTCGACACCATTTATCAGAGAAAACTTGTCTCCCAGCGGTCCTCTATACAATCTACACTGATTTATCTCATGATGTTCTCTCCATATGACTTTTTAATTTTATCCTGACCGTCTATATCTTATCTATCACGTCATATCCTCCATAAAACGTTTTTTATTTATTATATTATGATACGCTCCTTATTTATGAACGGCTCCGTACAGTTTTCTTGAAATATTTTCCTCCTTTGAAGTCTTCTTCTTCTTAACGTGCCTATCCGTTCCGGATGTTGGCGATCAGCATGGCTATCCTAACTTTGCTTGCTGCTATTCTGAATAGTCCGGTTGTCGATGTATTAAACCACTTTCTCAGGTTTTGAAGCCAAGAAAGATATTCTTCTTCTCCCTGGTCCTCTCTTTCCAAATACCTTGCCTTGAAGAATGAGTTGCAACAAGCCATATCTCTGTTCATTCCTCATAACATGGCCAATATATCCTAGTTTGCGCTCTTTGATTGTGTTAATAATCTCGCATTCCTTGCCTATTCTACGTAGAACCTCAACATTAGTCACACGATCCACCCACGAAATTCTCAAAATGCGCCTGTAACACCACATCTCGAATGCCTCAAGTTTTCTCAAAGAAGCATCGGAAATTGTCCAGGCCTCTACTCCGTATAATAACGTAGAAAATACATAGCATCTGATGATAGAGATTTTTGTAGCAAGAGATAAATCGTGGCTTCTGAAAAGAGACTTCATCATTATGAACGCTGATCTCGCTTTTCCTATGCGTTGTTTTATTTCACTTGAGTGGTCCCACTGACTGTTTATGTTGGTACCAAGGTATGTGTAGCTGTCGACCCTGTCAATTAATTGTTGGTTAACCAAAAGCTGTGTATTTAATATTTCGCGCTTACTGACTACCATGTACTTTGTTTTTTTCGTATTGAGATAAGTCCATATTCTCTACTTATATCTGATATGCGCGACATTATTCTTTGAAAACCATCTAGACTGTCTGCAAAAACTACAGCGTCGTCGGCATATCTAATGTTGTTCAGACGCACTCCGTTGACTAATACGCCTTCCTGTAGTTCTCCCAGCGCTTGCTCGAAGATACATTCGGAGTATATATTAAACAGCACAGGGGACAGGATGCATCCTTGCCTCACTCCTCGATCTATGGAGACTGTCTCTGTCAATTGGTCATCCACTTAAATATTGGCAGTTTGGTTGTAATACAAATTATATATGATTCTCAAGTCTCTATCATCTACTCCCGCTTCTTTCAAGATGTTTATGAGTTTATCATGTTTTACTCTATCAAACGCCTTTTTGTAGTCGATAAAACAAATATACACGTCACAGTCAACATCCCTGCATCTTTGCATAAGCACTTGGACAGCGAATAGAGCCTCTCGGGTGCCTAAGGCATCGCGGAATCCAAACTGCGTCCACGATATCTGTTATATCTGTTCCTTTGAAGTACTGGTCCTCAACTTCTCTTTGTAAGGAACTAATTCTTTGTCCCACAAAGTACCAATTAAATTATTTATTACTATTTTATAAACTTTTATTTTTGATGTTCTACTCAGCGCCAGGCTTTTAAATACTTTTTCAATGCTAAATAAACACACCTCTTCTCAGCTAATATTCCTACCTTTATTACCTCTTCGATTGAACTGTTATTAAATATTTGAGTATGCAAGTATTTAAAATTGAAGCATCGTTCGAACTCACCACTATCTAATGTGATTTTCTATATGTGTAGTAACTATAGTTATATCTATTTCTTCTACAGCAGCTATACCATCAGCATTGTACCAGTGAGGTATTGTACCAGTCTCTTACAGAATACGCCATCTGGGTTATTCCAAACTCTTATCATTACCTTTTCTAGTGAAATGCTGAAAAGTAGGCCAGAAAGAATTTTCGGTTGTGGCAGTGCAACTTTAATTGGATTAAGAATTGTTTTGACATTGTTTTTTCCTATATTTTTCTTTTCCCACATTTATATCACATCTAGAAAATTTGTTTAAAATTTGCCTCGCACAAAACATCTAGTGGTCAGTTGTTCTTAGTTAGTTCTTAGTTATTTTCCCCATGTTTTTTAATTCATTTTCGTTACCTCCTGGTAATCTGAGAGTGCATTATATTTCTATGTTCTTCCTCTTCCTCTTGAGGTGTTCAGTATTCACCTGTCTTCTCCTATAACCTAAGCTTTCTACAGTATAATATGTATTATCATTTATATTTAGCTTATTATAATTTAGCGATGTTTCCTGGCTCATTTCTCTTGCTTACTTTAAATGTTGTTAAGTATACCTGTCTTCCTAGTAGCCCAGTAAATGAACGGGTAATATGGCGATACCGTGTAATTTTCAGGGGCAACTCCGAATTGCATGAAAATTTGGATATAGGTTCTACTTACCCTCCACTTCAAAGTTGAAATTGTGCCGTTGGTTGCTTTTACTTGGGGGGTGACACTCACCCCTTCTCGGGGGTGAAAAAACATATATTCAAGATAAGACCGGAAATGGATAAATTGACTGATTTTAAGCTACTTTTGTTCTATAGGGTTTTTTATGTAAGTCGATACTTTTCGAGTTATTTTCGATTGAAAATATTTATTTTTCGGCAAAAAAACTACGTTTTCGGACGGTTTTTCGCAAATAACTCTAAAAGTAAATACTTGATAGAAAAAAATATCCTTAGCAAAAGTGTAGCTTATAAAAAACTGAAAATAAATGGTGTAGCAGTAAAGTATATCAATCGAGTAAAACAAATTTGTAGCTCATAAAAAATACGTTCTTGTGCGTCTAATTCCAAATCGAATATTTCAAGGTTAAATCACCAAAAAATTAAGCAGTTTTCGGGAAAAACCTATTTAAACTTTTTTAAAGTGTTTATAAAAAGATTTATTAGAATTGTTCATAAAAGTTTATAGCATTAAAAACAAGCGAGTTACGCTCAAAATAAAGTTGGCCCTCTTTTTTTGTAAAAAATCATGCAACTCTCCCCGTGTTTAGCTCCTCAAATGAAATTAATCGCTACCGCTTTACAAACAATTTACTTTACTTATCTATCTTTTATAATGATCTGTCAGTTTCACCGGTTTAAAGTGATTATTTTTGAAAGGGTTATAGTTAAAAAAGCTTGAACGGGTCACTAATCACGAGTGTATGCAAATTTTGAACAGCCATATCTTAACCAATTTTTGTCTTGCGGAAAAACAAAATGAAACTAGCATATTTATAATAACAAAACCTATATTTTTTTACTCTATAAGATTTTTCTTATCACTAATACTTTTTAGGTTATTTTGAAAAAAGAAAATTTTTCAAAAATTTTTAGAAAATTTTGTTTTACTCTAAAACCAAATTTTTTCAAAAATAAGCACTTCAAGCTAATCAAACTTACAGATCGTATAAACAAGATACATATAGTTAAAATAGATGGTAAAGCGGTAACGATTAATTTTATTTAGGGTGCTAAATAGAGGGAGGTTTTCACAATTTTTTTTTACCAAAAAAAGGGTCCAACTATTTTTTGCAGTGTAACTCGTTTATTTTTGGTGCTAGAAACTTTTGTAAAAAACAAATATAAATCTTTTTTTAGGTAATTTAAAAATGTTAATAAGCTTTTCCCGAAAAGTGCTTAATTTTTCGGTGATTTCGCGTTGACTTATTCGATTTGGAATTAGACAAATAAGAACGGATTTTTCATGAGCTACAACTTTGCTTTTTCTCAATTTATATACTTTACTGATACACCATTTTTTTTGTTTTTTATAAGCTACACTTTTGCTTAGAATATTTTTTTCGATAAAATATTTACTTTTTGAGTTATTTGCGAAAAACGGTCTGAAAACGTAATTTTTTTGTCGAAAAATCAACATTTTCAATTGCGAATAACGCGAAAAGTATTAACTTACGTAAAAAACTTTATAGAACTAAAGTTGCTTATAATCGGTCAATTTATCCATTTCCGGGCTTATTTTAAACACGCGTTTTTCACCCCCTGAGAAGGGTGACTGTCACCCCCCAAGTAAAAGCAACCAATGGGACAAATTCAACTTTGAAGTGGAGGGTAAGTAGAACCTAAATCCAAATTTTCATGCAATTCGGAGTTGCCCCTGAAAATTACACTCCAAAACGGTCATTTATTGGGCTATAGGTCTTAGAGTAATATTTACTTAGACAAATGTCCGCCTAGTTTTTTAGATTGCTTGCAAAGCTGTTTTGGTGCTGCAAAAATCTCTTAAAAACCACGCAACAAACAACTTTGATGTGAAGACGAGGTCGTAAATCATGATAGATGGGGAAGCTGATGACTTAGTAAAACAAGGAGAGAATTCACCTTTTCTATGCCTGGACGTCTTTTGTCATATATCCATATAAATCTAAATTAAAACTCTTCATTATTTCTTTCATATCTCCATTATTTTCCTTGCTCATTATTCCTAATCCTGGGCGATATCCTGAATAACATTTAATAATATGCGACTGGCAAAAATTCGGAATTACTTTTGATAATCACTGAGAGGAAGTTTTAGTGCCTTTTTCTTGTTACAGAAGAAGAGCTAACTCTTCTCTTAACCGAATGAAAAGATTGGATAGTCGCAAAAAAACTCATAGTTAAAGGATACACGCACGTGGTTTGAAATAACATTAATCAAAAAGTGGGGGTCTAACGTAGAATAATAGAATTTAGCTTAGATATATTGGATACTAAAGACATATGTACATTTCCTTCAAGAAAAAGTTCACAGACCTTTAAGACAATAATTTGTTTTTTTTTTAATTCAACAGATTTAAAACATTCAAATTTGAGGTTTTTATAATTTTTCAGATAAGTTCAAAATAACTTGGCATTGTGCCGTGCTTCCTATTCTATATTATATTATAACTACCTTTGTGGTCTAATTTTGTAGATAAAATACGTTTAAACTGCATCTTTATTAAATATCATAGTAACCTAATTTTAAGTATCCGATTTTTTATCGGGATCTTTATCCTCATTTTCCTTTTTCAGTTTAGATTCATCCTTGATTTGTTCGCCAGCTTCTTCTTTCTCACTCAACACCTTCTCTTTATCTCCATTTTCAGGTTTCATTTTAGATTCATCCTTGATCTGTTCGCCAGCTTCTTCTTGTTCACTCAACACCTTATCTTTCACAAAACTTCTTTTCGATTCCAGTAAACTTTTCTTTAAAGCTGCAAGTTGCTCCGCCGTCCGTTTTCTTATATAGTGTTCTTCAAAAGCCTTTCCCCTTTTTTTAAACGAATCTTCACAATAGTACTGAAATTTTATAATGGTAACACAAGGATATTTGGTGATTATCTTTCTTAAATGAATCGGAATAATATTGCACATTAGAAGAACAAATTTTTGGTGAAAATGAAAACTATGAATTTTTACATATCTGATTTTAAAATTTTTTCATGACATATAAAGTGATTAACTAATCAAAACATGTTATACTTATCACTGTCATACTTGACGTTTACCTTGTTTACAAACAAACCTAGTTGCTCATTTAAACTGATTTAAACTAAGATTTAAGGATCACAGAAGTACAATGAGATCATCAAGATCATCGAATTCTATATTCATCTTCATCAAAAACTCAACATTTCACCTCCGATTTCGTTGAACCTCCATCGATGTTCATGAAAATTGGTGAGTAATTAGAGGATACCTCAAGGAACAAATATGACATAATGCCAACTTGCGCTTTTACCCTGGGGGTGGATGCCACCCCTTCTCGGCGGTGAAAATTATTTTATTAAAAATAATACCATAAATCGATAGAGGGACAAATTATAAGCAAAATTTGTTATATCAAGTTATTAATATAAATCAACACTTTTTGAGTTATTAAAGACCACAGATTTAATTTTTTCGTAAAAAAAATGCATGTTTTAAATCGGTTTTTCACGTATAACTCAAAACCTATAAGGTTTTACAAAATAGTTATTATTACTGAAATTGATGATAATAAAAACTGAATATATTCCTTACTTAAAAAACTAAACTAATGTTAGTTCAAAGTGAGTTATTGGCAATTGAATGTGTATTTTTTTCGACGAGTACTCAAATCTAAGTATTCAATCTTAAATAACGGGAAAACGATGTAATGTATAAGATATACCTGCTAATAATTTGTCAACGTACTTCAGAATACCTATTAAATGAGCTTCAGAACAAGTTAATAGCGTCAAAATTAAGGAAGTTATGATGAAAATAAAAGAACCCTTTCGAAGTTTTTAGGAAAAAGTGAAAAATAAAACATACGCCATTTCCACAAAAATTAAAATTTATAATAATCCTTACAATAACATTTTTATATTAGCATAAATAATGATTTCAATAATTTTGACCGGTTTGGAATGCATATTTTTGAAAAAAAAAAGATATAATTTAAAAAAATGATAATTTTTAAAATTATTGTAATTTTCATATTATTTTGATAACAACTCCAAAAATACTCAATATACGTAAAAAATGATAAATACCCAAATTTCAGTTTATTCGGTGCCAAATATTTTGCCTGTTTTACTATTTTCATAGGGTAATAAATAACCGAGATAGAAACGTTTAAATCTTAAATTTTGCTGTGAAAACCATGCAACCGGGACCATTTAACCTTTTATTTTTAAAAAATTGAGGGGTCTAAAAGATTAAATTCAACGTGGTTAAATAGCCCGTGGAATTAACTTCCAAACGGTTTTTAGATAAACCTGATATCTTAAAAATAAACGGAGTTATTAAAAAAGAAAACAATAACATTTTTGGAAAAAATTTTAAAAAAATAAATTTTGAAAAAGTTTTGGTGCATAAATTTTAATGCTATCAACATGTTCGGGGGCTCATTTAATAGATATTTTTAAGTACTTTGACAAATGTTTAATGAGTTTATGTTATAAAATGCATCATTTTCCCGTTATTTCAGCTTGAATACTTAGATTTTTTACTCGCCGAAAAAAATATGTATTCAATTACCTATAACTCACTTTGAGTTAACACTAAAAGGTTTTTCTAGTAAAGAATTTATTTTATTTTTTATTAGCTTCAATTTTGGTAATATTAACGTTTTTGCAAAAATTTATAGTTTTTGAGTTATTGATGAAAAATCGGATAAAAACATGCATTTTTCTCAAGAAAAATTAAAATCTTTGATCTTCAATAACTCAAAAAGTTTTGATTTATTTTAATAACTTTATATAACAAATTTTACTTAGAATTTGTCCCTCTATCGAATTATGGGGTTATTTTCAATAAAATAATTTTCACCCCCGAGAAGGGGTGGCATCCACCCCCAGGGTAAAAGCGCAAGTTGGCACCATGTCACATTTGTTCCTTGAGATATCCTCTAACCACTCACCAATTTTCATGCAAATCTATGGAGGTTCAACGAAATCGGAGGTAATAGCTCATATCCACCTCCAGTGACTGCACTAATAATATTTTATATTTGTAAAACTAGTAATAAGATAACGTAGATTTGAAGCAAAGGACAACTTAAAAATGCAAGTAGAAGAGGGAGTTTTACAGAAACATCGAAGTTAAAACAATAAAAAAATACAAGACTGAATTAAGGGAAAACAAAATTTAAAATATTTCAGAAGATTTATAAGAGCTTACACAATAAAGCTTAATAAAGAAAGAAATAAAGCTTGATAAATGCATACGCTAACATAGACAAACTCGTGACCAGGCATCTCGTAACGCGACAGTTCGTAACGGGACAACTGGTAACGGACAATTCGTAACAGCGACAGTTCGTAACGGCGACAGTTCGTAACTATACAAATTCGTAACGGACAATTCGTAACGTCCAAATTAAATTATTCTGTTTATTTTTGTTAACGTGGAAACTAACTGTTTTTACAGTTATAATTGAAATTATGTTTATCAATTTAACGAATCAGTACCGGGATAAACATGTTTAACACATTTTATGATTCGTGTTTCAGAATATATTAAAGTCGTTCAAAACAAACAAATATTTAAATACATACAAACTTTTAACAATATTTTTAAAATTTTGTCCCTCTTATTGTTCTTTAAATTTGCATTTACCTAGACAAAGGAATAATGAAGTATTTCGTGAAATCTTTAAGCCAACAGTCGTCTTTAGACATTCCCAATTTTCTAGTAGTTTGTAAAGAAAAGATTATAGTTACCTCTTATTATAATAAACCTTGTGATTGGTTATAGCGTTGGGGTATTCAATCAACGATTATAGTTGATACGAGGGATGGCTTTTAATACTTTAATACTTGGTTTAAATACTTTTATTATAATTTGAAACACAAAATATTAAATGCCTTAAAAATGTTTATCCTGATACTGATTCGGTAAATTGATAAACAAAATGTCATTTATAACTGTAATAACATTTAGTTTACACGTTAACAAAAATAAACAGAATAATTCAATTTGGACGTTACGAATTGTCCGTTACGAATTTGTATAGTTACGAACTGTCGCCGTTACGAAGTGTCATCGTTATGAACTGTCGCTGTTACGAATTGTCCGTTATCAGTTGTCCGGTTACGAATTGTCGCGTTACGAGATGTTATGGAACCAGACAAACTACAAGCTTGTACCAAAGTAAGCATATTCTCCTTTTTGCACGACAACCACTACGCAACGTAGGTATCCAATTGAATGTCAATGTAGGAGATACTGCTATTTTGAAAATTTTTGTTCACGTTCACACAGGGTGTTTGGTAAAGAATGGGCCATAGCTTAACCTTAGATTCCTGAGGTTAAAATAGGTCGATTTAAGCTAACTTACATTCGTACAAAAGTTGATAATATCCGAAATACAGGGTGTCAAAATTAAACTTTTATTTTATTTATTTTTGAATATTTCCTGACAGGCATGGGACAACAACATGAAATTTGGTAAGTGGTGCTGGTATTGTACAATCTACTAAATTATGTTAAACAAAAGTTTCTGGCTACTACCAGAGGCGTACGACGGAGGAACGTGAATGGTTGATCCTTCCCAAATTCTACGCATTGGCGGAATTGCTATTTTAGTGCAATTTTTTGATTCTCCAATACTTTCTATGTAAAAAACATACTATTCATTCGTAACGATTAAGCCATTAGTTTTCGAGATATTTGAAGCTAAAAACGAAGGAGCATAATACATTAATCAAAATAAGTATGCCCTTTCATTTTTAACTTCAAATATCTCGAAAACTAACGACTTTATCGTTACGAATGAAGAGTATATTATTTGCATAGAAAGTATTGGAGAATCTAAAAATTATGCTAAAATAGCAGTTTCATCAGTGGCGTAGAATTTGGGAAGGGTCAACGATTTACTTTTCCCTGTCGTACGCCCCTGGTAGTAGCCAAAAACGATTATTTAACATAATTTAGTAGGGTGTACAGTGCCTACACTTTCTGCCAAGTATCACACGGATGACGGATATGTCAAATTATTTTAAAGTATTCTTTTTTTTAAATAATTTATTCTTTATTTAAAACTTTAAGAACTATGTGTGCCCGGTACTATAAAACTATTTCATATCCTTATGGTACTTGGCAGAAAGTGTAGGTACTCTACACCCTACTAACTTATGTTAAATAATCGTTTGTGGTTAATACCAGAGGCGTACGATAGGGGAAAGTGAATGGTTGACCCTTCACAAATTCTACGCCACTGGCGGAATTGTTGTTTTAGTACAATTTTTAGATTCACCAATACTTTCTATGAAAATAATATACTCTTCATTCGTAAGGATAAAGTCATTAGTTTTCGAGAAATGAAAAGGCACACTTATTTTGATTAATGTATTATGCTTCTTCATTTTTAGCTTCGAATATCTCAAAAACTAATGACTTTATCGTTACGAATGAAGAGTATGTTATTTACATAGAAAGTATTGGAGAATCAAAAAATTGCACTAAAATAGAAATTCCGCCAGTGGCGTAGAATTTGGGAAGGGTAAACCATTCACTTTCCCACGTCATACGCCTCTAGCAGTAGCCAAAAACGTTTGTTTAACATAATTAAGTAGGGTGTACAAACAGTACCAGCACCACTTACCAAATTTCGTGTTTTTGTCCCATGCCTGTCAGGAAATATTCAAAAATAAATAAAATAAAATTTTAACTTTGACACCCTGTATTTCGGTTATCAACTTTTGTACTAAGGTAAGTTAGCTTAAATCGACCTATTTTAACCTCAGGAATCTAAGGTTAAGCTATGACCCATTCTTTACCAAACACCCTGTATATTAATATGTAACTTTTTATTAAAATTTAGTTTTATTTCAGGATGGAGGAAGTGCTTTATTTGTGGCTTGTCAATGTGGACACATAGACGTTGTGAAGGAATTAATTAAACATGGTGCCCAAGTAAATACTCACATGAAGGTTTGTATAATAACATATTTACAAACATAATCAATATTTTTACTTTTATTTAAAATAAATATTTATATACCAAGGATGTTAAATATGGCGTTTCTGAGGCGCAGTCTACTCCGGGCTCGCAGAGCTCCTAGAATCAGCAGTGATTCCAAACCTGAGGTCTTCCTGCCGTTCCGAACGTCTAATCTTTTAGTAACCTTGTGGCATCACAGAAAGCCACATGTCTCTTTAGGGATGACACCTTCACTTAGCTTGGTTGTATAAAGATCGAACTCAGGATCTGCCACCTCCGTTAGGCAAGTGTCAGGCACTTCCAGAGGACATGTGAGGAGGTTTCCTCCTCATCACATAAAAGGGAACCGTGGGCTATCCACCAATCCAAGCAGATGTAGCTATCAACGATCTAGAAGGAGAAGTTGGGCTATAAGACTTGTAAATACTCCATTATATCAAGCCTAGTCTGTCTCATACCTCCACAACTGGCCGAAGAGTCCTGGAACCTCCGCAAAAGGAGCTCCTTGTGACTACACCGACCAATACTGAATGTGCACTCTAATTACAGGCTCAAATACCACAGGCAGAGTGTATGTAGGACCATACCAAGTTTACCCTATTGATCAGCGCAACATCAGCCAGTGACCTCTTGCACCCCAAAACCAGCTTAGAGCTGATTTTGGGCACTGCCAAACCCCTTAGCGCTGCTTGACTGTCAGAGCAGATATAGAAGGTCCTGTCTGAGCAAGTACTATATTATATTACCTCATGAACACATACCAGGATCACAAAGATCGGCCTAAGAAACTGATGCATGGGAGCGGAAAGCCGAGAACCTGCCTAGACTCAAATCCGATTCCGCTACCATATTTTCCAGCTCCTGCCCGCTCGTCCATTCTGAACCCATCTATGAACCATGTGAACCACTCGTCCCCGTCAGGAAATTGAACCAATAAGGACGTTAAGAACTCAAATTGAGGGGCCATGCTGTCCTGCACCATATAAAGTACAAGACAACACTCGATGGTCTTTCTCCAAATGTCATGATGGCCCATCCGACCAGTCATTCCCAACCAGTATCTAAGAACAGTTAAGAGAGTAGGCTACCGTCATGGTTTCGTGCTCTATAATAAGATGTAATGGAAGTAAATCCAATAGAACCTCGAAGACCCGCTGTAGGAGTGGTTATCATGGCTCCTGAGAGGACAACGCACGCCAACTGTTGGAGGGGAGCCAACTTTACCTTGACTGAAGCCAGTCTAGCCCTTTATCAGGGATTTGTACAACCGAATTAAGGTTTTAAGCTTCAGACCCCACTTGCTCCGAAAGCTCTTCTGCACGCGCAGAAAGCTGCGGAGGCCTTCTTTATCCTCACATTTACATATTCCTTCTTTCACCATTTAGAATTTAGGATCACTTCTAGATACTTCTCTGACTTGGAAACCGATAAAACTTTGCAAAGAAGTTAAGCTCTCTGGTCATGGAAGTCTTTTCAGGGATTAACACCGAGTGACTGCTCCCGGTACCATTCCTCAAGAGAAATGAGCCTGTGGCCCACCTGAGTGAGCTCGTGCACCGTTTTCGGGAAGGGTCCCTCAACTAGTACAACTGTCATCGGATTAGGCTTGCGTATACATACATTGTTTGGACATTCGCTGAAGAAGGCCTTCAAAAGCTAGGCACCACAGCAGGAGGGATAAAACTCCTTCTTGGGGGCAACCACGAGTCATCCCGAACGTTCCGGTACGCAGCTATCTGCCTCTGAGAAAGCAAGGACCGGATCCACTTGACCAAGCTGCAAGTTCACTTAAATCATCATTACTTGAGTACTACTATTTATAATATCAACAGAACTATCTAAAACAAAAAATTCTTTATCAGATTTGGGCAAGATTCTTGAAAATACCAATAAAATTGTATAAAATTATGTGGAAGAGTTTAAAAAATAAGAGAACATTAGAGAATTTATAGCAAAATTTTAACATAATCAATTCAATTGGACAAATATTCAATAAAAAAAATAACTCTTATTATTGTCTCAAATTTTATTGTCTTATTCAATACCCATTTTAAATTTTTCTTTTGTTTTAGGATAAAGCAAGTCCGCTTTTTATAGCTGCCCAAAATGGCCATTACAAAATTTTGTTATATTTATTAGCACAAGGAGCAGAAACGGATTCTCGAAGAACGGACGGAGCGACTGCATTGTGGATAGCCGCACAAATGGGTCATGATCACATAGTGGCACAACTTTTAAGGGTGGGATCTAAGGTAGACGCAGCTAGACATGTAAGTAGATTTTATCTTCTTCTTACGGCGCCTTACCTTTAAGGACGTTGGCCACTACATTTGCCCATTTAATCTTATTTGCAGCCGCCCTGAATAGTTCTATGGAAGTCATATTATTCGTCCATTGTCGTAGGTTCTTAAACCAAGAGTTGCGTCTTCTTCCTGGTCCCCTTTTGCTATTGATTTTACCTTCAATTATAAGTTAGAGCAGTTAGTACTTTTGATTTCTTTTGATATGACCGAAATATTGTGTTTTCCGTTCTTTTATTATAAGCATAAGCTTTCTTTCCTTGTTCATTCTCCGCAAGACTTCCGCATTTGTCGTATGGCTCATGTAGGATATTCTGAGCATTTTACGGTAGTACCAGAGTTCGAATACTTGGATTCTTTTTTGTGTTGCTTCTGTCATTGTCCAGGCTTCAACATCATAGAGCAAGATGGAGAAGACATAGCACTTAAGTATTCTAGTTCTCAATGAGATATCCAGATGGCGGATGCATAGAACTTTTTGCATTTTGTAAAACGCTGTAGGCTTTTATCTCTAGTGAGTGGTCCCAAGTTTCATCAAGGTTACTTCCCAAGGTACGTTATTCTTGTTACTCTTTCCAGATATGTTCCGTCGACCTTGACCTTCACCCTTCTGTTTTGGTGCTTGCTGATGTAGATTTTATAGTCACAAATAATAGGTATAAATTTTTCTATTAAATACTATTGATGTAGTGTGATGATTTTTTTTAAATGAGGATAGAGGTCGTGTGATAGCTCATTCGAAAGGTTATTTAATTTTATATTCAATAACATAATTATTTTATACAGGATTATTTTATATTCAATAACATAATACATTAACATAATTATTTATACAGGATGCCCAAAAAATTTTTTTAATTAAATTAATTGAGACAAACAGAAGAATGTATGTAATTTATTTAACGCACAATACATTTTACTGCTGTCAGAAACAGAAAAAAATGTTAATTTGAAAAATAAACATTGCTGTTCGCTTAATTTAATTGTTAAACTGTTAAGAGGCAGGTGGGTGGCAGCTTTAATATTGAATTTAAGCGAAAAACAATATTTATTCATCAAATAAACATTTTTTTCTGTTTTCGAACAACAGTAAAATGTATTTTGAATTAAATAAATATACATTCTTCTTTTTGTCTCAACTTTGACAACATTGAATAACCTTTCGAATAAGCTATCACGCGATCCCTCTTCTCATTTAAAATAGTCATTGATTACGTCATCACGCCCAGATGGATGACGTCACTAATATGATATACATGCCAAAAAATTATAATTTAAAAATAAAAACCGACCTGCTTCGGGATTTATCTCCAGAGTCGCCCATTCACGAGAATTTATTCCAACGCAAACGTCCTCACTGTATACACATTCAATTTTCCACTTATGAATGCCATTATATAAAAAATATGTTTTATTTTAGGACGGAGCAACACCTCTTTTCAAGGCGTCTCATAAAGGACATTCTGCAGTAGTGGGAGAACTATTAAAATACAAGCCTTCATTGGGAATTCTTCCAGTAAGTATGTTTACAATAATACCATTTTTAAATCTACCTATTTAAATATATCTATTCCAGTTTAATCAAACTTAGATTGAAGCGGTGGCGCCAAAAATCCCGACAGGCCAAAATCCCGACATGCAACAATCTTCGCATAAGCAAAAATCCCGACCACTACATTTCGAATATTTATTGTTTCCTTTTCAAATGCAATACCAAATCATATTATATAGTATTGAAATTGAAAAATTAATTACTTACTAATAAGTACGGGTACTAATTATTATGTATTTTAAAAGAAAAAATTATTAAAGACTTCATTTTATAATATATAAAAGCTATACTTACTGAAATAGAAGGTTGTAAGTGGCATGATAATATCTATTATATGAAAGTAAACTTGAATTCAGGATTTGATTATAGATAATATTGGACTATATATTGGCAAAAAAAAATAATTTAATTCATATACCCATCTTAGAAATTTTATTTAGAAAATTAGTTCATATTAAATGGTAAATATTTTTGTTTAGCAACAAAAAATAAAAAAACAGATGGCCATAAACAAAAAACCAGAAATAAATGTAATTATATGTTAAAAAGGAACTTATCAAACCTGCAGGGATTCTGGCGTGTCGGGATTTTGGCTGTCGGTATTTTGGTGTAGACCCAGATTGAAGAATGTAGAAATACTAAAGTCGTTATGCTATATATCTCTATTATTCCATTTCATCTGAGGTCTTTCTGTTCGTCTCTTGTGTTCCCATGTTGAATATACATTATCTAATTATTCAATATCTTATTCAGTCCCGCAAAGTTTTCAACCGTGATACTCTCCTTCCTCCTCCTATGACTCCTACCTCCTCATATCTTTCCCTTTATTATCAATTTTAGTATTTCATATCGCTGTTCTCTCATTACGTGTTCCAGATATTGTAACTTTCTTATTTTTGAGTAAAAAATACAGTTTATGTTTTCTTTCGATTCAAACGCGATGCACAATCTCCAGAAAGCTGTTTAGGCCTTACGACGTCCTCAGTGGAGCTGCGTGCAGACCTCTGAAGCAAAACGAAACCAAACTGTCTATTTATGTGGAATTTCAAAAATATTTGTCACTTTTGGGGCGTTGCCGCGACATCTCTTAAAGAAAAGCAAAAAGTCCCAGATATAAAATATATTAAAATAATAATAAATAATTATATAAAACATTTTTCTTGTTGGAACTTCTTTCTGGTACATCCTTAATCTCTGACTTTTACAATTTATAAGACAAGAGACGACGACTAAAGAAAGCGTAAAGGACTCTATGATATGCAGTCACATTTCGCTTTCATTCATCTAGGAAAAACGGTCTGAAAGAAATATAAAAATCCGTAAAAAATCCTTCGAACGAAACTCGTTATTTATACCCCGTTTAGGCCTGAGCCTTTTCAGGGTGCTGGAAACTCCTTTTCAGGAGTGTAAGGACGATGAAAGTAAGCTTGTTTGTAAGTGTTAAGTTGATGTGAGTGGAGGAGCAAAATTGTTAGTGAAACAGGGGTTTATAAGGTGGGCGTTGTTTTAGCACAGAAGCTATGGAGATGAAGGAGAAGAAGTTGCCGTGAACTTGCCCAAACCAGCCAGGTAGGATACAACGCTGCCACTAACGAGGAGCGGCTCTTGAATTCAGCATGTAGGGATGCAGTTTAAGTTATCTACGATATATTAGGGGGATTTGTTCTAGGATGTCATAATAGTCATCAGGAAGTTCGTTTCTAGCCAATTGTAGAAGATTGGCTAGAGAGAATGGAACTTTATTGTTACCGTTAATCGTGGTGCGCGAGACGTACTTGTTGCTGAGAGAACGGATTCTCTCGTTGATAGGGGGTATTTTTGCGAGTGGATGCAGTGCCGGATTTAGTTCATGGACCGCCGGGGGCTAGGTGATACTATACCGCCACTCTCCAGTAGGTATAGATGCGTCTTGGTTAACAAATCATTAAAATTATCTTAATATTATTAGGTAATTTATTACAAATATATAAAAAAGCCACAAAGACACAAACTCACAACTTGTAGGTAAAGTAAATTAACATAATTATTTACAAACAAATTTTCCTGGACTTCCTACTTACAAACAGGTCGATGATTTTATTAAAATCTAATTTTGTAAGCAGATCATTATTAATATTTAAAACAGCGAACGAATTTAATGTTTCTTCCTTCATCGTATTTCTCAAATAATTTTTGACCCGTTTTAAAGTGGAAAATGACCTTTCACCAGTTGCGTTAGTAACCATCAACGATAAGAAGATTCTTAGTGCTATTTCTACGTTTGGGGAGGTTGCAATTATATTATTTTTGTGCAAGAGCTCGATCACAAAAGTAGCACTGTGAGTTGTTGGATTTTTATACTCAACTTGGCCTAGTAGTGACATTATAAAATGTTTTTAATAAATACACTTACTTGCTAGAGATGTATCCAATATCCAAGTCGTTCGAATAAATATTCACTAATACCGACACTTTGTCTAAAATCACGTTATCCTCTGAAAGAGGTAGAGAAAATAAAAATGAGAAAGTGATGGCAAGATCTTCATAAGCTTTTCCTCTAGATTTCAGATTATTTGCCAAATAATCAATTGTTTTATGCAGCACTTGGAGTCTAATCTTATTTTGCGGTGTAAGAATCTCTTCTGTATCTGCTTCGTCAAACTGTAATTTTCTTTTGCGACTTCTAATTTATTTGCTGTATTCCGTTTGTTGTGATAAGAGCTGCCCCTTTTGTTCAACTAAATTACATTTATCACGAAGGAGACTCGTAAAAATGTTGTAATGAGCTATGTTGTATGAGCAAAGACGAACATGTAGGTATGTAAGTCCATATTTGCGCTTTGTAAAGATTTACTCGCTAGGTCAGTTCTTTCCAGTACCTCGAACCAAAAGGCAATATAAATACCAAATTCTAACGTAGCCATATTTTCGTGTAAATTGTTTGCTTGAGGATAGACTAATCGTTAGAGGATAACTCTAAAAGTGCTTGCTTTATATCTGATAGCATAAATTAAGAGCTTTTAATGCATTAAATCGTCCTCACCATTGAGTCAAATGAACTGTTTTTGGAACAAATGTATGGCCACAATTTTTCAATAGATCAGTGAGTCGTTTCCATCTGTAAGTTGAAGCTGAGAAAAAAACATAAATTTCTTCAGCAACTAAAAAAGAGAAGTACTTTCCATAGTACATTCTGCTGCAACCCCATAAATTTGAAATATCCACATATAGAATTAAAACGTGATGGGAACGACGCGACGTACCGCCTCTCAAAATTTACCGCCGGGGGCTAATAGTCCCATAGCCCCCCTCTTAATCCGGCACTGAGTGGATGTACTAACACCGACGGATATCTCCAGTGCTTCCTGAGGCAATTTCTGAGTATTTTTCGCTCACAAGCCAGGATGGTGTTATTATGTCGATGGTTGATTGAGGTATAGAGAACAGCTCTGTAGTCGATAATGGGCCTTATGTATGTTTTATATGTGTGAATGTACGTCCAGACGTTCCAGACAGTGCTCCAAGGAGCAAAAAACATTGTACGCATCGGTTGGTGAAACAATGGAATATATGTACCTTATATAGTGGCAATTATTTGCAGTAGATATGTTTGCCCATAAATTTTTTCTCGGTCAAAGATGCATTTCAATTGAACAAGCCTCGTAATATGTGCACTAATATCTTCCTGCTTTTGAGATTATGGATAATCAGGACAATCTGTGCTCAAAACCTACGTTAAAGCAAAGCGTAAAACACTGAAGGTAGCCATATAAAGGTGGTTGTACTGAAATTTAATAGCGGATTTATTGATTTCGCGTAGGGTCAACGTCTGAATACTTTCTTTTCAATGTATAACTGATGACTAATAGGTACACCAAAGACAATGAACTGGTTTACATTAATCTCAAAACAACACACTGAGTTTGAAGGTTTAATTAAGTTCATAGTTACACTAAAATATAGAACGTTTCCTTTTAGTGCCTGATACTGTCAATGTGTGGGTGAGCAGTATTTCTAATTTAGGTGCATAAATCAAATTAAGTCGTATTTCGATTTACCGATACAAGTTGGAATTTTGTATAAAATTTGAATTTTTTTTATTTTTCTTTAATGCCTGCCAACTCTTTTCTTATCACCGTCGATCAATGTATATCAACTAGTAATTTTACTTTAATTTTATAAAAAAAATTAGTTTATAAATTTTTAACCGGGGATCGCTTTTTTTTGGCAGCCTGGATAGTGAAAAAAGCCTTTCTGATGATTTTTATTTCGGAAACTATGAAAATTATAAAAAGACAAAAAGTTTGAACACAATTAATAAAAAGTACCTAGGTAATAGAATAGAAAATCGGTTAATAAAAAAAAAACAAAAAAATAAAAATTTGCATTGAGGATCGAACCCGCTTATATTAGGCTGGTTAGATTTGAAATCTAAGCACCTGACTGTTTAGCCACGTAAACATGAGCGTCATGTGAGAAGATAGACCAACTGAACGTTTAAACTTTTTGACAGTTCTGAATTTAATCGAATTAGTTTGATTTTTGTGGAATTTAAATATTACAATACAAAAAACATAGAGTAAGAAAACAATATATTAGATGAAGATTGGTAGAAATTTTGTTGGTAATCAAATTATGTAAATCAAAGCATTACCTACTAGCTAGGTACATTTTACATTTTCCAAATAGGTACCTACGTAATTTTTTATTCCAATACTGAAATATTTACAATTACGTACCTGTTGCTTTTAAAAACTATTTACAAAATCACTACAATTATAAACTTGCTTTTGTCTCAGTTCTCACAACATTAAAAACTATTATACACAACATTTGTTTACCCATAACCGACATATTGAACAATTAGTGACAGGTCATTGTAATTACCCAATCAGAGCACGTATAACACTTCAGCTGCGCCCAGAACCAAGACTTTTGATGAACTCGCGCACATATACATTTACTCCCAAACGCGCCTAAAGAAGTATAACTTCAAAAATTCGTGTGGCTGTTGGTCGAAAAATTATTTTTCGGCATTTTGTACTTATTCATCCGACTGAAAACGATTACCGTTTTGCGCTTTTCTCAGTGGCCCAAAGATGTGTTAATTACAAGCCAATAAATTAGGACTATAGGGTGGATGCTCTAATATCCTCCATGTCTTTCATCGTAGATTTACTTCCACTACTTTGGTAGTATAAGGTCGAGCATTGTCTTGCAGAAACATGACACCATGTGAGAGCTTATCTGGACACCTAGATTCATCTCCAGCAATTATTGACGAAAGAAAGTTATTACCGTTTTGGCTGTAGGTACTCCGTTGCCAAATGGAGACTTGCCAAAGATGTTAGAAAGATAAACCCATGCGCAAATTTTTTAGCCTTCGGATAAAAGGCGAGAAATCCATTGCGCTGAAACGTTGCTTTAAACCAGTTTTTGTACAATACTATTGAAAGATTGAAATTCAACGATTTTCTCTAACCAAGTCTTCCACACATGTCCTATCTGTTGATGCATTACTCAGTGCACTTTCACTCATTGTCTTTTACTCTTAAATTTTCGACACTATTGCTTGACAATTTAATATGCAAAACATACGTCTCCATACACTTAATGCGTTTGCATATTAATTTGCAATGAATGCAAACCTTCATCAGTCTAAAATTGAATGACCTCACTCTGTTTATATTTGGACGGATTTTTAACAACAAACGTCATTTTTAAGTTACAAAACTTAAAATCGCAGTAAAATACAAATGACAGGAAATCAGTGTGATGTTTACAAACATATAGTCCGTCCGCTATAACTTTTCCCATGCGGTACGATTCATTTTCAATCAAATTAAGTCAAAACATAAATTGAAACGAACGTCGATGTGTATATACAGTTTGTATACTGTATACTATATACTACACACATCGGCGTACGTTTCACTTTCTGTTTTGACTTAATTTGACTGAAAATGAAATGGGAAAAGTTATAGCGGACGGACTATAACTAACATTGCAGAACGTGTGGCGGGTAGCTCTTTCAGGACAACAGACTCAATAAACACAGGTTAAAACAAAATAAATGTATTGAGGATATTTATATACAGTTAAAAATTAAAGTAACAAAATAAAATAGGTTCAATTCTATCTTCAACCCATTCCGGAGAAAGCTCCCTTACCGGACGTCTGCAAAAGAAAAATAAAATTGTATTTATTACTATCAAAAGAAAATGCAATTAATGTAATACAAGAAGCAATTACGCACATTCCTGCACCTCATTACACTTCTATCCAGTGTAATGACGTATGCTCTCACGATGAAAATATCAATAATTATACAGATACCCATACAACTCCTGAATCGGAGATGGCGGTAACTGTTCACTTCGCCTTTACACGGATCTTGTTTAATTACGAGCGGAGCATCCCTTCACTACAGAGTTCCACCACCTAGATTGGCCTACCTGTTCAATACACTGGTTAGCCAAGGAGTCTAGAGCTTGATCGCCGCAAGACCGATTGTTCTTCATCATCACATTGTTTGATTTGCTTGTATAGGATAAATTGCTATGTAGAAATGCGTTCAATGTGTGTCCCCGTTTAGGATTTTGTCCTCTTCAGGGTTTGTAGTGAATGTAATGTGTTGGCGTAAAAAGCAAACAGTCCGAAAAACACACTGGGGCAAGTGTCGTATCCTGGTGTTTTTCCTGGGTTATGCCGGACGGTGGTGTCCAGAAGGCCAAAGGTCAACAGAGATGAAAGTTTTGTTGGATTGTTGTTGGTTCCATAGACATTTACGTGTACTGTCCGTGCTTTGCTCTAGACCAATCTCCCTAGAAACCATTGTACAACGACAGGCGAACCTGCGTCCCTCGTCGGCGGTCAGGAGGTGGTTTTGAGCGCAGCGTGGACAGTGAACGTTCGAGTGGTGAAAATAGTTGCGGCTATTTTCTTGGGGCGAACAGGTATAATTGTGCAATGAAGTTGGGAAACCGCAAAAAACCAACTTCTCCCTGTTCGGGGTAGGGAAGAGGATGTGTTAAAGGTGGGTACGGAAGGCTAACGGGGTAGCCTCGAGGATGTTTTCGTACTCCACCGGGAGTTCGTCAATGCATGTTTGCATTAGAGCGGACGGTAAATGAATCTTTTTGTGTTTGGGCTTTCGGTGGAGTACGTGGCCGGAAGATGAACAGGAACATTTGAGAGATTCTTGTGTGTCGGAGGGGGGGCCGTTGATTACTTTGATTGTGAAGTTCCTGTTCAGAGAGTTTATTCTCTCGGTGATTTTGGGGATGTTCGAGATGTTATGGATTTCGTTTGAGGGATATCGCCAGTGCTCATAGTTGCATCTACGTAAGATTCTACGTTCAGCGCTCAACAACCTCTCTTGTTTTGATCTAGCGCAAAGAGAGTAGAGGCAAGATTTGTACTCCATGACGGGTCGAATAAAGGTCTTGTAAGTGTGAATGAGAGTCTTCTTGTGTGTCTTGCCAATTTGTCCAGAGAGAGGGTTGAGAAGTCTGGCCCTGTTCCTTACCCTATCTAAAGTTGCCTTTAGATCTGCGTCCCAGTTAAGAGTCCTGGTGAACAGAACTCCCAAATAGTTCGCAGTCGGGCTAACAACAAGCCTTTCTCCCAACAGTCTCAGAGGATATTGGTTGTCTTCATTAATTATGATTCTATGTGACACAGAAGGGGCGCGAAACACAATTGTTGTTGTTTTGTTCGCGTTCAGCGTGACTCTCCACTTACAACACCATTCACCAACCCCGTCCAACAGAGCCTGGGCTCTTCTGAAGAGGAGTCTTGGGTTGTATCGAGAGGTTGTTGTGAGCAGAGCCGTGTCGTCTGCATAGAGAAACAGCCGAGTGCCTGGGATATTTTGGTTAGTGATATCGCTGTTGTAGATGATGTACAACAGCGGTGCTAGGACTGAACCCTGGGGGACTCCAGCTTGTGGAGTGAAGGGGGTGGACTTTTGATCACTTATTTTCACTCTGACAGTTCGGTTGTGGAGGTATGAGTGTACAATTTTGATAAATTGTAGTGGTAGCCCGATGTCCAGAAGTTTCCGAACAAGCCCGTCATGCCAGACCTGATCGAAAGCCTTCTGCACATCCAGGAATGTGGCTATGGCGAATGAACCATCGTTGATGGTTTGAGTAACTTTAGTAGTGAAATCTGTTATTGCATGTTTGGTAGATTTACCTGACTGGAATCCGTATTGAAATTTTGGTATGATATTGTGGTTTTCAAGAAAGTCATTGAGCCTCTCTTTTAGGATTAGCTCAAGAACTTTACCCATAGTGTTGATTAAAGAGATTGGTCTATAGGATTCCACGTTGGTTGGGGGTTTGCCTTTTTTCAAAAGCAAGCAAGCAAGCAAGCATAGTGATTTAACCCAGCCTGAGAGACTTGCTCACCCCTAGAGAATGACATTCGGGTGATACAATTCATTGGGGCGAGGAGGATTAACTCCCGTAAGCAGGAATCACTCCACCCCGCTTCAATGCTCCAGACCATCCACTTACCCCCCGGTATTGGCCACTTTCCAAGGAGTAGGGAAGTGGCTGTTTTTGAGACATGCATTGAATATTTTAGTTAGAAGAGGGATGATACTCTCTGGAAGTTTTTTGAGGCATCTTCGGTTGATGCCATCAGGTCCGGGAGCGCTGTTTTTACCTATTTGGCAAAAGCTCTCCGTTTCCCTGTTTGTGAGGGGGTCCATGATAGGATCATAGACTGGAACGTGGTGATTGAGAGTAACATTTACTATGTATTCTGTGTTGAGTTTAAATAAGTGATCAAAGTTCGGGTTGTCTGGGGTTTGAAAGTTGTTTTGAAGCGAATTTCTGAATGCTTCAGCTTTCCCTTCTGGGGAATTGACTATGTGATTGTTGACCAACAGATGTGAAGGTTGAGATAGTTTTTGTTTTGTTAGGACTTTGAATTTGTGCCAGAATTTACTTCCGTCTCTGTAGTCCAGTTTTGAGGTAGTATCTTCCCACCGGCGAGCCGTTAGGTCAGAGCCTCTTTATCCTGGCGCAGATTCGGTTGTATTCTGTTTTGATTAGTGGATTTCTGTTGGCCTTATATTGACGTAGAAGACGTCTTTTTTGTTGGATTTTGGCAATGATGTATTGTGGTAGTGCCGATGATGTATAGGTTATTTGTTTGAGTGGAATTGCGTGCGTGATCGCCTCGGTGATGAGGTTCTCAATTTCGGTTGCACTGGTGTCGATACTATCGTTAGTGTCGAGTTCGCCTAACATTGGAAGATTTTGAGTGATGAAATTTTTGAATTCAGTCCAGTTAGCGTGACGATAGTCTCTTATAGTTCTTGGAGGGTTAGGTTGTTTTGGAATTAGTATGTCGGTGTCGACAAGAAGTGGTACGTGGTCTGACGTTATTGAGTCGCCTATGTGGCATCTATCCCCGAACCGATCCAGAATGTTACTAGTAACTAGGATGTGGTCGACAATAGAGGCCCCAGCGGCGTTCAGGAACGTGTATTCAGTGTTGGTGATTCTTGAAATGGGAAGGTCTAGTAGAAAATCCGTGAGGCGGATGCCTTCTGGGTTTTGGCGGTGATCACCAAACTGTGTATGTCTACAATTCAGATCGCCCATCAACACGGCCTTGCTGAGCCTTGAAAAATACTCTAGCAAATGCCTGTTGAGTGGTTGATCCGGGTGTTTGTAGTAAGAGACTATCGTGAGGGTTTCGTTGTTGGGGATGTGCACGTCAACTGCCAGGAAGTCCACGTCTGGTGGACGAAAATTTGGTGGGAATGTAACTGTGCTGTGTGGTATTCCGTGTTTCACTAGAATACCGTTCCCACGTGAAACCTGACAGCGGTTTCGATGAATGATCGAATATCCTGCGAAATGTGGATCGCTTTTCGACAGAGTATCTGTGAGTGCAAGGATTTGAATGTTATGTTTCGACAGGATATTCTTGATGAGGGGTCTCTTTTTGGAGAGACCCTGACAGTTAACTGCACCTAGGGTGAAATCCATAAAGGGGGGGTTTAGTTGTTCGGGCTGAAGGCCAGTTTAATCTGGCTGCCATGTCCATGGATCACGGTTGAGTGATCATAGATCTGGCTGACCAGGTTTGCGGTGATTGTTGCTATTTGTTCCCTGAGTTCAGGCATCAAGTTCAACAGTAGCGTTGTTTGTATCAGTATGATATTTTGCGTCTCCAAAGGCAAAGCGTGTGGTGGAAATGATCTTTCAACCGTGAGAGGTTGAATCTCTTGGGCGGAGGATGGGACTGTGTGTCTATCGGGACACTTGTTTGAATATGCAGGGTGGTCTCCGCTGCAATTCGGGCATTTGGGTTGCTCAAGGGTTTGGCAGGCACTTGATTTGTGGTTGCCGTCGCAGTGAGGACAGACGAAAGCTTTTTCACGGCATTCGTCGATGTTGTGCCCGTTCATGCAGCATTTGCTGCAGTACTTCGGGGTTGGACGCACGGGATCGGAGCTGTATGGGAGTTCGACGTTGTATATTGTACCGTCGAAAGAAATGCCCCGGCTCAGTGCTTGTGTATACTTTTCCAGGGATTTGGTCACCACCTTGACCACCAAAGAGTCTCGCCCAAGCCTGTAGGATTTTACTCGCCACAGTTTGACGATTGGGAAGTCTTGTTCGGTGAGCAAAGCGGTGATCTCATCCTCGGAGTAGTCAGTTTCGACGCCAGTAATGCAGAGGAGGTATGTCGGAGAGTGGTCGGAATTGGATGGATTATTCCTGGTACGGCTTGTGACCGTAATCATTGTCTGGCCTGTGGCTTTGCGGATAGTGGTTTCGATTTCCTCTGCATTTAGTGAATTGAATAGTCGCATGTGAGCGATACCGTGAGAAAGGACTTTCATGGAGTGGATTTTGTTATTTAGAAGAGGAGTGGCGTTCAGTTGACGATAGAAAGTTCTTTGCACGCAAAGGTCCTTTGGTAGGTCCTTAATTAGATATTCGTAGATCTTAGGGTTGTTCATAGAGTTGACTATGTTCGGGTTGCGTGGGCGAGAGCTTGCTGCGGCAGCGTTGGCATAGGTTTTGCGTTGTCTTCTTTGGAAGACGAAGTCAGATGAATTGTCTTGAGCATTGTTAGGAATTTGATTTGACTGTTGGGATTGATTCGTGACAGATACTTGTTGTGGTACTTGTGAAGAAGATTGAATAGATGTTTGCGAGGTTTGTATAGAAGTTTGGTTTGATGTTTGAGAGGATTGAGTGTGAGAAGAGGTTTTGGGCCGTGAAGAAGTGCGATGTTGTGATTTTGATCGATGAGAAGATGATGCTGATTTGGATCGTTGATTTGATGATTCGGATTTTTGATTCGTTTTTTCCCTTGGAGTTGCGCCTTGCTTGATGTAGTCCCTTGCTGCCTGAAGCTCACGGTACTCAGTATCGTACTTCAATAGCATGGGGTTTTCGGGGTCTTCCGCTCTCATGCGGCGACAGCTCTGTCTAAACCTCGCTTGTGCCATAGCCAGGTCTGCATTTTCTTTAGCCAGATCCATCTCCGCCTGAGAGCGATTGTATTCGCTTGGGGGAGGTCTTTTGCCTTCTTCCTTAAGGCTAGAGTATTGGTTTGAAGTTTCAACGTTTTCTTTGGTCGTCCGAGAACGGGGCGACCGGGTGGAATCAGAGAATCTATCTCGGATAGACATGTCGAGCTTGGATTTGAATGTCGGTCTAGCGAGTAGGAGGGCACCCCAGCCTCAGGGTGTTCTGAGGGGTAAATCCCAGGGATAGAGATGGCTTGTCCTATCCCTCCTAGCCTTTCCGATGTTTTGACAGTGACTATATTTACCTGTGATAATGTGCAGTTTACCCTGCTGCTAGTAGGTCCCTCGTTGAAAGCCTTTTTCAAAATTAGCTTGTACCCCGTACTGGCACTTGTTCTTGCAGCCGTATGTGAACACTAGATAGAGTTCGGGGCGAGTGTATTGCACTCGAGCCCGGGGCCAGAGTATTCCTCTGAAACCCCACTATCCGTCTACCTTTGGTTTACACGTCCAAGCGTCGTTGGTTTTTCGGTGGGTCCAAACTAATCCCTTAGGGCTAACCGTGCTCCGCTAACTTCAGCAATTGATGCTCTCAAACTTCTCGCTGTTCGTCGTTATGAGTAGGGTGTGCAAGCAGTGACCTTACTACTCGACGTCCGAATCGAGAATACGGATTGTTCAAGCAAGCAAGCAATTTGATTTAACCCGACCTGTGGGAATGTCCACCCTCTCGAAAGAGTACATTCGGGTGTAACAATTCTATGGGGCGAGGTGTTTTGACCCGAGTATATACAGGGATCACCCCACCTCGCTCCAATGCCCCAGGCCATCCCTTTCCCCCCCCCCATAGCACGCTGATGCGCGATGGGGGCACAACTATCGTAGCCAAATGCTCTTCACAATGGAATCCTGGGTAATAAGATTCCATTGTGGTACCCTAATCGAATGCAAAAAACTAGGCCAGCGTGATGCGCTCTATGCCTTTATCTTCTTTCTTACTTATCCGCGGAACTAAAAATTGCTTGCTTGGGCCCCGAGTCATCGTGCTGAGCCCTAGTGGGCTCCGCCCGATGACTCGTTGCTCGAGTTTGTATGTGTTTTATGGTTTTTTTTTTATAATTTTTTGGGGGCTTTCGCCATTTTTTATTTTATTTATATTTTTTTGGGGGCTTATACCCTTCTGTAATTTTCTAATATTCACTTACCTTAGAGGCGGTCGTGGTACTTGATTTTCGTATATAACGCTGTCTTCGGCACTTGTTTTCGAGCTACGAACTCACTACTATCACTTATCACTTTTGTACTCTTATCCCACTATTTGTTGCTTCGGACGTCTGTGCTTCCAAATACGGATTGTTCTTCCTCGGTTCTCTTCTTAAATACCATTTCTGTGGCACACCTGGCTTCATCGAAGAGGTGGCACTTAGTGGGAGTTGCGCTGGTATCGAATCGCGTACGCTTCTTTTCTAACGAGCGGCCGAACGCTGTCCTGAAGGCATATCGTTACAAACGTTAGTTGACCGATTACAATTGCTTCCGCTTCAGGGGCTAACTGGACCAAAAATTCGTTTCTATTAAACAAGCGTATATTTTTGTTGATGATTGTCATAAGCATAGTGTAGAGGTCGAGTATCATTGAGATGTTTTGCGGTGTGCTGTTCAGGGTACTTTTATTAACCAGTTCACTTTATTACCTATAACAAACACACTATTGACAATAATATTTTTTTACAGAATGGAGAGACAGCCTTACACGCAGCGGCCTTTTCCGGAAGTCTTCCAGTCTGCAAGCAATTGATGGCTGCTGGAGCAAATCCGTGCATGAAAAACCAAGAACATAACACACCTGCAGATATTGCCAAGAAGCACAGGCATACCTCCGTTTACGAATATCTAAAAGCATGTGAAACCCGTGGCCAAACAAAATAAAAAGATCGATAATTTGTATAATATGGTTTTAAGTAATTACTGTATTAACAAAATGGGTGTTACAATTGGGAAATGTGAGCTCGAATTTCTAATTTTGTTGAATAAAAATTACATAAAAATATGTAAAACGGCTAGAAAAGAAAACTGCAAAATTGAATTTGAAATTTAAATTACTGATCTGTTAATATCTAAATGCCGATTAAAGTTAAAATATCGGAGGTTATTAGTAAGAGAGCGATTGGGTTGTAATTTGTATTGTCATATTTGTATTGTCATATGCCATAAGATCATATGGCTCAAGTGAGCTCATTGAAATTAATTACTATAACTAAAATTAGTGTGAATTCCCATTCTTGTCTGTCATTCCAATCTCCAGCCTGAAGATTCCTCTCCCACGCCTTCTAACCATGTCTGTTTTGGTCTTCCTCTTTTCCTTCTTTCAACCGGAACATACTTTATTATTTGCTTAAGAAGTCGTATATCGTATATTCTTTGGACATGGTCATATTAAATAAGTTATCTGCCTTAAATTTCTTCTATAATAGTTCTTGAGTTTCATATTTTGTCCTATTCGGTTGTTGTCTATATTTTCCAGTCTTGATTTTCTGGCAGATCTGAGCCCTGTACATTTCTAAACACAATAAGCGCCGTTCTAAGATTTGTTTAGCTACCATTCTTCGCATACATACAGTACGATACTTTTGAAGATTAATTTACACAGGTTTTTTTATTTCGCAGAAAGAGAGGAAATGCTATTCTTTAAGTCCTAATTTTGGCTTGTGTATAAAAGAAAATAAATAACTGTCATATATTAAATTTTGTTCATACACTGATATGATATATTCAGTCACATGTTATAAAGAAAAATTAACGCAGAAAATCCAGGTTTGAGTGCAATTCCGGCATATTTATAATGGGTATATGTACTATATATTTACCTTTTGTAACACCTAAAATTAGTTAAAATTAAAATAGCTAAAAGCAATGTATTCAAGACTTAGTTACTGTGCCTTTAAAACTATTAGACTACTTCTGTAAGTATTATTGCATTGGTGTCAGTTTAAAATGTTTATATTTTCAAGTTTTTAAAAACTAAAATAGGTGGTTAATTAAAACAACATATTTATTTCCAGAGAACATAACAAGGGCAATATAGTACAAAATTCTCTACTTTTTTCTTTTTAATTATCTCTATCCACTGTGAAAGGTTCTTAACAAAGAAGTTCTTTTATGTAGTTCAAATACGTTAACACAACATAAAATAACATTCATAGTAAAGATATGACTATAAAGACTAGTAAATACTATGACTAAGATTTCAAAGAGTTGATATAGGTACGCGCGCACTTGAGCTCGGTTAATGTATTTACATATTTCGTGACATGTAGATCCATAAATTATGGTTGTTAGTTTTTGGAGGAAGAAGAACAACAAAATATGCTTAGAGAATGAAAGAATGATAAATGGGTGCATCAAATTTGCGAAAAGGGAAACACGGAATGTGAATTTGCTACTTTATTTCCTGATGTAATCAATCATCATTTTTGTAAAGTGCACACTGAGTTATTTGAATACACAAAGACATTAAATTGCCGATGATTGTGGTGTGTTCCATTACCGGCCGGTTCGGACAAGTGTGCGCGTACCTTAATGGATATAGAGGAGGGAGCTGATTGGCAATGCTGGTCCAGAGTCAATTATTAAAAAAGCAATTTCTAGAAAATTTTGTGAATAATATGAATATATTAATTTCTGCTACATTTATAATTAACAACCTAGGACCATTAATGCCGGACAAAAAATTCGCACAAATTATTCCTGGACAAAAAATCCCCAGGTAAAAAATTCCCACAAATAATCCCCCACAAATAATCTCCACAAAAAATCCCCAGACAAAAAATCATCAGACAAATAATCCCCGGACAAAAAATCCCTACAAAAACTTCCGGTCAAATATTTCCCCCATTTTTTTTTTGATAAAATATCCCCACAATTTTTTCTGGACAAAAAATTCCCAAACAAAAAATTTCCACAAAAAATCGACGAGAAATATTTGCTGCCGAATAGTTCTCAAAGTTTTTCCGTGAAGCAATCGACGCAGATATTTTCTAGCCTCAGTGCATGAGAGTATATTAGCAATAGCAATCGCCATGAAACCGCTTTTTGGCACAAAAATAATGATGATAATGGTTTTTGATATAGCTTTTGAAAGCTGACATAGCTTTTAAAGCAGGTTTTTGAACTGTTGCTTCTGTTTGCATTGAATTGAAACTGTTAACTAAATATTTTATACCTAAAATTTACAAAAAAGGAACAGGTTTTTTTGCATTACAATCAAAATTATCGTTTTCAGGACCAGTAGTTATCATTACCAATAGGCAATATTTTGAACATAGTTATTCAAAACAGAGTGAGAAAAATTATAGAAAAAAAGAAAGCGAATAATAACGACGTGATTCCCACAGCCTTAGCTCATTCCACATATTTTCCTCGATTTTTGAAAAAACTCACTCTTTTGTCATGTAAAATTTGAAGTTTTCGGCATGAATCCGTACTGAGGAAAACCAGTTGGAATATGAAATTTGAATTCGAAATTTGGTAATCGAAATTACAATTCATGCTTAATCGTACTTGCTAAGCATTATTTTCGTGCCGAAAAGTGGTTTCATGACGATTGCTTTACCTACTCTCATACACTGAGACTGAAAAACATTTGCGTCGATTGCGTTCACGGGAAAATTTTTGAGAACTATTCGGCAGCAAATATTTTTTGGGGATTTTTTGTCCGGAGACTTTTTGTCCAGAAAAATTTCTGGGGATTTTTTGTCCGGAATTTTTTGTGGAGATATTTCGTCCAAAAAAATTGTGGGGATTATTTGACCGGCTTTTTTGTGGAGATTTTTTGTCCGGATATTTTTATGGGGATTTTTGTCGAGGAATAATTTGTGGGGATTTTTTGTCCCGGATTATTTGTGCAGGGATTACTTGTCCGTACACAATAATTAATTATCTATATAAGTATATTAAACTGGCACCGTAACGAATGTGAATCTCTAATGTACAACAAACACTGTATTGTATAAACAATCACGTCTTCGTATTTATAGCTCAATATTTAACGTGTCAATTTTCAGTATTAGTGCATTTCATTATTTGTTATATTAGCTTTTGATACAATACTTATATATTAAGAAAAAATGTTAAACCGTTGTTGTGAGTTGTTTTTAAACATGCTTTCCTGCCAAAAATAATATACAATATAATGGGATTTAAGATGTTGAACCTTTGTCGAGCGGCATAATTTTACACCGTTAACAGACGGCATAGGTACAATTGTACCTGTTGTATATTTTCTTAAAAATTCGTTAATGTAAAGGGAAATATATGTTAATTTTTAGATAATATTATTTATTACTAGCATAACTGGTAAAAAATTGTTGAATATTGCAATAAATAAGTCATAGTATTCGGTAATTTGTTCTTGTACGGATTTATAAACAAAGATTAGAAGCAGCTATGACGTGACCGCTCTTATCTATCGTAAATTATTGAAATTACTACAGCACTAATCTTGAAAATAGTGGTCGTAAACAAATTCTAGGAAGAATAGCATTGTATTGTATTTCAATTGGAAAAATATATCTCATCCCTATTTAGTTGTTTGGTATTTGTCAATACGTGTATACCTAAAAATTATCATGAATATTAGTGATTATATATCTAGTTTACCGAAATGGCAACAAAAGAGGTGTACACCGAAATAACAAAGAAAACTTGTGCGAGGTGTGGATTATGGAATATCTGTCACTAATACACGCAGCAATGTCTTGTAATCCTTTCAAGACCATGCTAAGATTTATATGATTTGACAACGAAAATACCTGCGAAGAACGCAAAAAAAAACGATAAAGCTGCACTCATAAGAGATATATGAATGCTGAATAAAAATTTGCAACAAGGCTCCAAAACATCCCAATGCATAACCACCGACTAACAATTGTTTCCATTTAGAGTCCGTACAAATTTTACACAATACCTTCCAAACTCGCTAAATACGGGATCAAAGTATTTTTGGCTTGTGATGCATCAAACGCAAATCTCGTACAAGATCATCTTTTTATTGGAAAAACAGCAAATGGTTTCCGACAAGTTAACGTTAGAGAACACACAGTTTTGGATCTGGTCACGTCTTATGAAGGTTATGGGCAGAATGTTACCACAAATAACTTTTTTACCAGTTTTGAATTCGCTAAATTGTTGGAGTTAGAAAATGGAGAAAGAGCTGGTTTTTCCACTTTCGCATACAATGATGATGCTACTGTATGCTCTTATATGTGCCAAAGGAGAACAAAGCACTAGTGTTACTCTCGTCCATGCATATGACAGGAAAAGTAGAAGACAGTGAAGTAGCGAAGCCGGAAATAATTCATTATTACAATAAATCCAAAGCGGGATGGATAACATGGATAAAATGTTGGGTGAGTATTTAACCGTATACTCAACCAGCATTTTATATCGAATATTGCGTTGGACCTTGGATTTTTTTTATAATATGATTGACGTAACTGGCTTAGCATGCTACATTATACATCGAGAGCATAATCCATTACAAAAAACAAAAGACTAAGCAGGAAATATTTGAAGGATCATTCTAAAAATATTTGGTTGCCTTCATTTCAATCTCAAAGTAAAAACCGGATGATGATGAAGAGTCATTTTCTTCGTAGTGTTGTAGAAAGAAATGGTCCTAGGTCGAAACAGAATATGTATTTGCTGTAGATACTCCTCAAGTATCTCACAACATTCGTGAATCTACTCCAGTAACCGGAAGTTGTCATTTTTGTTGAAACGAACGGAAAAACAGCGTAAAACGAGAAATACTTGTGTAGTATGTTTTCTACCTGTGTGTGACGAACATTCTTTGTCTAAATCGGTGGTTCCCAAAGTGGTCCAGGTGGACCTCCAGGGGTCCACGAGGGACTCAACGGGGGTCTACGTTGGCGTGAAATAAAAATGGGGGTGCACAAGTTGTAATTGGGGGTCCACGAACACTTTATAGTGATTTGGTATTTATTTAAACAAATTTGCATTTTTTTATCGTAAAATATCAATGGGAAAAAATAATGTTTTAATAGTAGGGACTTAAAAATAGCATTAAAATATATTATAACAAGTTATTTGGATTAAAAAGTTTATTTTTAGATTATATAACAAGTTTTTGATGAAATTTAGGTGTAGAAAACTTTAAAATGCCGTTTTTTACATTCTCCTCCATTCCCAAAATACATGTCTTTCGATTTGACTGAAAATTTGCCCACAGATAACCAAAACACAGGACTTTAAATGTTAAAAGAATTTGTATAGTTTTACAAAACAACAGAAATACGTGGAATAATTAAAGTGTCAAAAATATAGGCGGCTGCTGTAATTAGGTACAATTAACTCGGAAAATATCGGCCCTATGAAAATAATGGTTAAAAAAATTGTAGTAATTATTGTAAAGACGATTTATTTGGAACAATTTTAATTTCTACCATTTTTGTCGAAAAGTTACCTCATACGTACTACCTGAAATATTGATTTTAGCAAAAAATGAAAAAAATCAAAATTGTATAAAATTTAATTCTTTCCACTTTTGTATAAGTATATTTTTGTTCTAAAACTAATAATAAACGAGATAATTCAATAATTCTGCTTTAACTGTCACTATTTTTGCGCCATAACTCGGAAAATATCGACGGCACAAAAAATTTATAATAAAAGAAATTATTGAAACCATATTTTTAACAATTTCCGTCAAAACAGAATAGAATCTTGCTGGGGTAGCTCGACATGCAAGATCAAATGCTAACCCGACTGGACTATATAATTTGGACTCAGATATTATTGCATGTAACTTTTCTTATATTGTAAAACTACACAAATTCTTTTAACCACTTAAAGTCCTGTGTTTTGGCTATCTGTGGGCAAATTATTAGCCAAATAGAAGAACATGTATTTTGGGAATGGGGGTAAATGTAAAAACAGTATTTTAATGTTTTCTACACTAAAATTTGATCAAAAACATCTTAAATCAAAAAACTTATTATAATGCCTAATAATCACATTTTTGAGTCCCTTCTATTAAAACATTATTTGTTCCATTGATACTTTATGATAAAAAATGCAAATTCGTTTAAATAAATTCCAAATCACTCCGCCACTGCCACGATGAGTAGAATTCTATTTTGCTGCAAATTGCTTGCATATGCAATTCTACTGATTGTGATTCCACAATCCTGTGCTTACAATGTGTAAGTCCTGTGCTTGTTACGTACAGCATGCCTTGATGAAGATATTCAGACATACGTTCAACATTTAAATGCGCTGATGACTTCAAAAACAGATTTGAAGATATTTTGATGATGGAAATACCACCACGGGTCATAAATCCATTTGATGAAACGGAAGTGGTGGATGTGGTATTACAAGAGGAACTACTAGAGCTCAGCACCAATGAAGAGCTGAAGGTGCAATTTAAAAAAGGCTATCAAACATTCTGTCTGCAGGCAGAAATACCTGAAAAATATCCTGGGCTTTGGGAAATTGCGAGAAAATTTTTCATAGCGTTTCCCTCGTCATACCTTGTCGAAAAAAGGTTTAGTGTAGTTACAAACCTATTGACAAAAAAAAAGGAACACCAACAAAAGGAATCCTAACAAAACTAAAGCCAAATATTGATAATTTGCTGTCAATCAATCAAGTACATCCCTCCCATTAAAATTATTGGGATTTTTTTTATTGTTGATCTGCATATTTAAAGTTACGTAACGTTATTAGTGTTTTATTTTAATTCTTTTAAGTCTGATATCATTATCATTTTAATAAATAGATCGTAAGAAAATATACCTACTATTTTTTCTTTATTTTTATCACTCCGAATTTAGCACTATTTTCGAAGACGGAGAACAGGAGTTAGCGATGTAATTTCCCGAATTGCCACCCTGAAATGCAACTGGGTCGGACACGTCGCCCGAATCAGTGATGCGAGGTGGACGAAGAGATTACTTGAGTGGAGGCCGAGATTAGAAAAAAAAAGTAGAGGAAGACCACCTACTCATTGGACTGACGATCTCAAGAAAATGTCAAGAAATTGGATGCAAAGTGCTCAAAATAGAGCAAAAAGGACAAAAATGAGGGAGGCCTATGTCCAGCAGTGGACGCAAAGAGCTGGGTGATGATGAATGATGATGATTTTAGGGTTGGAGCTCACCCGCGACGCCAATTTCCATCGTTATATCTTCAAATTTGGAATGAGTTTTGGGAACATGGTAAAAATGTAGCAGCAGGGGGTCCACCGAAACCAGTAAATTTTTAAAGGGGTCTACGAGAAAAAATAGTTTGGGAACCTCTGGTCTAAATGATATGTGATGCGAAAATCCACAATAACATTCATTTTAGTATTTTGATTCAAATAAGCTTATCATTTAAATACAAAATATATGGTTTTTTAAAGTTACTTATTTAAAAAAATGTACAAGGTACAAATGCACCTATGCCGTCGTTTATGGGGGTAGGAAATATTTCAGCCTCCTTCTGTGAACTGAATAAGGATTTTTTTTGTTATATTTAGCTCACATAATCTACTGGATAAATGTAGAGATGTCACAAAAGTTCAAGTCTCTACCTATTTGAAAAAAAGGTTATCACAATTTGAAAACTCAAAAGTTACAATTGTACCTATGCCGCCCGATGAAGGTTAAAAAATATTAATACAAAATTCACATTTCTAGGAAATAACTTTCATTTAATTGTTTATTAAATAACAGTATAATGTTGCCTATTTAATATCACTGTTATAAGTAACATGAAACAATAATCTGTACCTATTTTCTTTGCTTTTACATTTACAGGATAATCGTCAATACGATATGTTTCGTGTATCTTAATCCAATTACTACAATAGCCATGCTATTGCTATATTTTTCCAAAGTTAGTTGTTTTTCATGATCGTACCTAATCCATGCCTTTTTCAAGATAATCAATGCATTGTACCTGAATAATTGTTTTCATGAATATTATTTAATACTGTACATTTAATCTAATTAAATATAATTTTAAAAATGATTACAAGATAAAATCGAGACTGTATCAATGATTCAAGAGTGAAGAAAAAACTAATAAAGAATCTGCAAAAAGTTATTATAGGGACACCTAAACTGTGACCTGAGAGATCGAAAATGAAACACCCATTAAAGATCAAATCATTTTTATATATCGTTGATTGGGAAGAATAGTATGATATTTCAAAAACATTAGGTTTACAGAAAAGGCAATTAAAGATTGAGATGGGTTATGAGATCGGATTACTTAAGCAATACAATATTAAATATCCTTTTTATCAGAATAGTTAAAACTTACAGTATTAACTGACAATATGGGTTTTACATCCAATCCATATACCACCCCCAACTCATATTTTTCATCCCCATTTTGAGTTATAATACTTTTCTCTATAAAAATGTTGTACTATTTCACAAATATCAGGTTATTAGGGACAATAAAACGGAACAGTTTAAATGTTTTATTATAGTTTAAACAACAATTAATGAAAAAAATCGCAGTTATAGTACAATACCAATATAAAAAAATAAAAAATTTGGGCCCCCATTAAAAAAGTGAAAGTTTCTACAAGTTAGCGTAAAAATCCCTATAGTATTGTGGCATAACCGCTACATTTTTTTTCAAGAAGAGAGAGCAGGCCAGCTTTCTTTTTTCACTCATTCCCACTTTTTTCTTGTAAGCTTGTTTTAGAGTAATGTCACGTGCTGATGGAAGTCGTCGTTTGCTTTGAAGACTCATCAGAGGATGATGAACACGTACTGGAAGAATAATTTGGGTCGCCCGAGGTGTTATCAAAGACTGAAATACTAGAAGACCTGGTTGATATGGAAGACGAAGAGCTGCTACTGTCCTTTTCACGCTCCCTACTGATTGTAAACGTTGGTCCTATTTCATCTTCAGTACCTGTGGTTTCGTCGATAGTAGGACTTTTTTGGTTTTCTTTGTTTTCAAAATCAACAGCCATATGAAAATATTGCCAACTATATGTAGTTGGACTTTTTGGTTTTCTTTGTTTTCAAAATCAACAGTCATATAAAAATATTGTCCCTATTGTTTTTCAGCTAAGAGAGAAGCAATTTTAGACCTTTCATTTATAAAAGTAGTTTCTTGTAACTAGAACTTCTTTCTTGCTTCTAGAACAAAATACATATTAGCTATTAGGTCCATAAAAATTGTGCAATCAACGCACATATTTATTAACTCTTTTCTGTACACTGGATGGAAATTTAAACCACTTACTAAGCTATTTTTATCAATTTACACCTACGCGAGAGGTTTGTATTAGGTACTTATTTTCTCTGTTCCTATGAAGTAATGTTATCTTTAATTGATGAAATTCCCACAGTTTAGATTTCGGCTTACACTCGAATGTTTATCAGTTTGTTGTTTCTTGAAAAATGAAGTCATTTAACACGGGCAATCGAATAAATCTATGAAAAATCTCGTGCTGCAAAGAGTTTTAGAAGAAACGAAAATCCTAGTTTAAGTATCTAGTAAGAAAAAAAATATTTTAAGGAATAGAATAATAAAACCAAATAATTTCTTGGATTTGAGTTAAATTATGTCGAAGATAATGTTAACTAAAAATATCACGTTATACTTAGGGCAAAATTATATTCAGAGGTGTACTTATTTTATTCAAAAGTATCATATTATTTGTAATCATCATACTGACCAAAATTATAATAAAAATAAATGCTTACTTGTTAAAGAAGAGTATGATATTTTGAAATATAATTCTCTTGCTCCAAAAATATTCACTAATAAGATGCAAGCAGTGTTAATCTTTTGACTTATAATAGTATTGATTAAATAAAAATGACCTAAACTTAGCACGAACTGTAGACAACTGAGTTACCCGAGTCTTCTCCACAGCGGTTGTGTGGAAGTGGGACATGCCATAGTTGGTCATAGAGCTCTCTAGTGCTTGTCGTTTAAACTGCACTTACAATACTTTTCTCCATGATAGATCTATTCATTCTGAGTAGTTTTTTGATATAAACTAAAAATGAACGATTTTTGACTTATCATACTATTCTTCCCAATCAACGATATTTTTTTCGCAAATAAATGGTCTTATATATTACTTACGTCAAATAATCAATATTCCACAATAATTTTCTTACACTTTACCTGGTGGAGGATAAATGCAAGGAATTAAAAGAGTTGATTGAAAAACATGATACATTTAATATGTTTAAAAAAGTTAAAGAAGTAGCTGGTCTTTATCATAAGAAAACTCTACACACTATAACCGATTCGTTGGGAAAAATAATAAAATAGACGTACACAAAATTCGAATAACCTGGTATAATTATATAAATGAACTGTATTATGATGATAGACCCGAAGAACTGGAGTCTTTAGATGAAGGTGAAGGACCAGAAATACTACATGCTATAAAATTGGCAAAAGACAAGAAAGCCCTTGGTCCTGACAACATACCGACAGAGATGTTAAAGCTCATTCATGTGGAAAACATTGGAATACTGGTCAAACTTTTCAATGATGTTTATTCGACTGGTGATATCCCCGAAGATTGGTTAAAGTCAGGATTCATAACCGTCCCAAAAACAACGTCCTAAAAACTGTAGCGATTATAGAATGATAAGCCTTAGGAGCCACACTGAAAATATTTATACGTATTATCCACAGTAGAATCAGAGATAAATGTGAAGAAGACCAGGATGAAACACAATTTGGCTTCAGAAATGGACTGGGAACCCTGGACGCACTCTTTGCACTAAATGTATTATTGCAGAAATGCCGAGATCAAAGGAAAGACGTCTTTGCTGTATTTATTGACTATGAGAAGGCCTTTGATCGAGTACTACATCACAAATTAATTACGATATTAAAGGATAAAGGAGTTGATAATCGAGACGTAAATGATAGCTTGCGCAAATGGAAAATCAACAGAAACATGTAAAATTCAAAGAGGTGTCAGACAGGTTTGTATACTGTCCCCACTGTTACTTAATTTATATTCAAATAGACTATTTAAAGAAGCGATGCATAATTTGGAATGGGGCGTGACAGTTAATGGAATTCTGATAAAAAGAATCATACATGCAGATGATACAGTTATTTTAAGTGATGACATGAATGGATTACAATGCTTTTTAAAAGCGATTGACAAAGTGGGAAAAGAGTTTGGCCTAAACGTAAACTGTTCAAAACAAAATATATGGTGTTTAGCCGTTTAGCACATTAAGATTCACGGTTATATGTTGATGGTCAAATAATTCAAAGAGACTCTAGTTTTGAATATCTTGGTTGCCATATTACTGAACAATTAGATCCAGATAAAGAGATAAAATGTAGAATCGAGACATTCTTCTATAATGATAAATTGTAACTTCAACTTCGAAAGCGTATGATTAAATGTTACATTTGGTCAGTCCTCTTATATGGCGTCGAAGCATGGACATTAAAAATATCCACCATTAATCGTTTGGAAACCTTTGAAATTTGGCTGCACAGATGTACATTAAAAATACCATGGACGGCTATACTGACAAATGTGGTAGTCCTTAAGAGAGCAAATGCTACTCGCGAGCTGCTTGATAATATCAAATGTAGAAAGATGGCCTATTTTGGACACGTAGTAAGGGGAGACCGATATAGTATTCTTCAACTTATTATGATGGGTAAAATAGAAGGACGCAGAGGAATTGGTAGAAAGCAGGCCTCTTGGTTGAAGAATATCAGGGAGTGGACAGGTATAAAGAAAGCAGAGCAACTATTTAGAATAGCTCGAGACAGAGACAGTTTCGCCATGTTAATCGCCAACTTCAAGGGGACTTAATAGGGCACGTTAAGAAGAACACTTTACCCATAAAGCAGGTCAATGAATAAATTGTGGTCCCTCTCTACTTCACACTCCTCAATTCTTCTAAGTTTGTCTCATATCCAAAGAATGAAAGATCAGGAGGTTTAGGTGATCAGGAAGGAACGTAGCCTTGAGAGTCATAAAGAAACCTAGTAGCAACTGTTATTGTTTGATGTCTCATATTATCCTGTTGGGAAAATGTAATCCTGTCTATAACCGGGAATCAGAATCGGCCGTTATACACAGGTGGTCACTTTATAGGAGTGGTCACTTTTAGAAGTTTTACTGTGTATCATATATCGATAAGTACCTTTATTTTATTTTGTAATCAGTTTCGACTTTCCAGATTCTATCCAGTTTTCTAGGTTAGGTAATATTTATACAGTGATGGGCGCGCTAATAACCGGCAGAATAATGTCACTGTGACAGTGACAGTTTTAGTCGACATACCTACTCATCTGTCTGATACGTCTAAAGATGGGAAACAATAAATAGAATGTAAATTTATAGGTTTCTCATTTCTTTTTATCTCACAACTTAATATGTTTTCCATCTTTTGCGTTATTTTGTCGGTTATTAGCGCGCTCATCACTGTATACCTGTTTTATTAGCAAGAAATAATAATATAATATACCAACTGTTCATAAAAAGCCAATGTCTTCCCCAAACAATTTCCAAATAAAATGTATTTTAAAATATAGTCTACACTTAAATACAGTTATAAAAATAATAACTATGTATCTTCATTTATAAACTTCATATTTAGTGATGTCAACTTCCGCCTTAAAATTTTGTTCCACGATTATTTAAAATATATTATGCAGTTTCGCGGTAAAGTTAATTTGTAAATTGTGGTGTAAATATTTGTTGTCTATGACGTTATTTATTTGCGTGTGTTATTGCTATTTTATTATATTAATAATTATTAAAAAGATTGTTGATTTTGTATTTTTGTTTTATTTTGTATGATGTGATGCAGACCCGGACTGGTACACCCACACAACCGGTTCACCCAGACATTTACAAGTTTTCCCAAACGTTTTTAAGTTCGGTAGCAATGCCTTGAACCCAGGGCCGCTTTATCCATTAGGCAATATGTAGGCAGTTGCCTAGGGCGGCACATGATGAGAGGGCGGCAAAAATACTGTACAAACAATATTTGTATATAAAAATTATGGATCTAGGTTCTGTCATTAAAGAGTATGAAGCTCTTTCAAATTACTTTACCACAAGGAAGCCAAAAAATTGTGCCCAACTAAAACATATAAAGAAATAAGAAAAAGAAATTCAATTTGACGACTGGGCCGATGATGAACTAAACTTTTCAGCTAGTAAAGAGATGAAAATCCACACATTCTACACTCTGATACGAGACCTGAATAGACGTCTGCAATCTTATCAACTTATTTATCAAAGTTTTCGTGTTATTAACAGATTTACCAAAATTAAGCAATGAATATTAAAAAAGGTGAAAATCTGATACAAAATAAAGACGACCAAGATACATCATTCATACACGAATTCATTCACTTAAAGGGTCATTTGGATACCATAATAAAATCGCCAATTTGTAACGTGCCCCAAAAGGTGTTATTTGCATAACATGAAAAGGGAATTGAAATTTGGCAAGATGTTGATATGTCATATAAGGGTATGTTAAATAATGTAGAACATGGCCACGGTACGCTCAAGTCTCAGAGATTAAAAAGGGGTGGATTCTTAAAGGGTGTTATGATATACTCTTATTAGCTTAGAAAAATTAAAAAGAGAAAAATCGAAATAAGGATGAAAAATAAAAAATAAAAAAATACAAAAATAAAATATTGGGCGCCACTGGTTACCTAAAGGAACCAAATTTACACAAAATAGAAATATGAAAGAAAAATAGATAGTTCGCTAAATCAAAAAATAAACAAAATAAATAGTCACTCAGCAAATATACGTAAAATACAAAATACTATAACGTAACTTACCTTATTTACTCAATATTCTATACTCAGCCAATCCTTTATTGTTCTTACGATGCAAGAGAAAAGGAAAGGAAATAATAAGATTTGTATTTTGCAAATCAAACATTATTTATTAAAAAAAAAATAGCAAAGAAAATGAATTTCTGATCTCTCGGTGTTACAGATTGAGATCCAGATTACCAAATAAAAAAAAATGAAACAAGAAGTTCTACAAACATAAAAATGATACCTTTACAATCATTGTCCTGGTTTCTTCTGGTTGTTGGTTGGTTTGTAAGTCCCAGACGCTATTTCACTACGCGAAAGTCACTTAACAATATTTACAGGTAAATACATAAGGGTATCCATAGTTTATAAAAAAAAAGTTATCATAGAAAAATTCAGCTTTCTACTCGAACAAAAATATTTTAAAGTTCATTAAACGGGATCAAAATGAAATATATAAGCATACTTCATGATTTAACTGTAATGTTAAACTTAGTAGTGTAAAATGAAACTTCTAACTCCTACTTCCGGATCTGACTGCATAAAAAAATTATTTAATACCAAAAGTGGTATGAAATCATATCGGCGATTCGCTTGAAAACAGCGAGAAAATTGCCGGAGCTCACGCTACACACCATCATATACGCCGGGCTGGATCAACTTAGCCGGCCGCGAAACTGGTAACTACATTTTGAAACACTAAGTGGAACTCAAAACTAAACTTCCTTGATGAGAGAACTGAACTGCTTGATGGCCTCCACGGAACTTCCACCTTTCAGGTGCCGCTGCAAGCAACGGACCCAACAAAACTGCACTATGTGTTAACTATTTGCCGGTAACCACATCGCGCGGTCCGAGGCAACCGCTCGATAACTTCTACCACAGAACTCTCAAATGGAACTCCTTAACAGAACTTTACTTAATGAAAGACCTAAAAGACTAACAGCACTGCTTCTATGGAACTGACTTACTCGATCTCCCCAAACTAACATCTCTCAAAATCAACACCCTCTCAAAATCATCACAGGATATATCCCATAAACATTTAATCAAATCTTAGCCAATAGAAAACTAAAATCATACTCTGCCAAACCTCTAATTGACGCCATGCAAAATTTCTCTACCAATAAGGGATACTCACGGAAAGTGCCAACCTAACCATATTTCTAACTCAGGACTGTTCCCATGATAATCTCAAGGTTCTGACAAGTCAGCACCATTCAGAACACTTGTGAGCTAATATAAACAAAATCCAGTCTCAAAGTCGGCAGAAATACATTATTAGAGAATTTATGATCTCCGAAAGCCATCAAAACCTGTTTGAAGCATTGCCGCATCCTCTATAAAATATAAACAATTTGGGGCTCTTAAGATATCTACGCTAGATTTCAGAGAATCGGCCAGATAAATAAAATACGTAATATTTAACATTGTGGGAACGTAGAATCGACAAAACACACATCAAGCGAAAGATCTGCTAGGAACTTACGATTCTTCGATACAATATACAGGGCGTAACGAAAGTGTTATAAATATAACTAGATCTGAATTTCAAATAACTTTGGTATACAAGGTGAGCAAAAATACAACGAATTTAGGACCGTTATAAATTGACATATCTTAATATTTAAAGAAGAGTTAGTGCAGTCACTGAAGGTAGATATGAGCTATTACCTCCGATTTCGTTGAACCTCCATCGATTTACATGAAAATTGGTGAGTGCTTAGAGGATATCTCAAGGAACAAAGGTGACATGGTGCCAACTTGTGCTTTTACCCTGGGAGTGGATACCACCCCTTCTTGGGGCTGAAAATTATTTTATTAGAAATATCCCCAGAATTCGATAGAGGGACAAATTCTAAACAAAATTTGTTACATAAAGTTATTAAAATAAATCAATTCTTTTTGACTTATTAAAGATCAAAAATTTTAATTTTTCGTGAGAAAAATGCATGTATTTTTACCTATTTTTCATAAATAACTCAAAAACTATAAGATTTTACAAAAAAGTTATTATTGCCAAAATTAAAGCTAATAGAAAAAGAAATAAACTCCTTAGGTACTGGAAAAACCTTTTAATTTTAAATACAAGTGAGTTATAGGTACTGAATGTATATTTTTTTCGGCGAGTACCCAAATCTAAGTATTCAAGCTTAAATAACGAGAAAATGATGAACTTTGTAACATAATCTTATTAAACATTTGTCAAAGTACTTAGAAATATCTATCAAATGAGCCCCCGAACAAGTTGATATCTTTAAAATTTATGCACCAAATATTTTTCAATATTTATCTTTAAAAAATTTTCCAAAAAGTTATTGTTTTTTTTTTAATGACTCCGTTAATTTTTACGATATCAGGTTTGCCTAAAAGCCATTTGAAAGTTAATTTTAATGGCTATTAAACAACCTTGAATTTAATATTTTAAACTCCTTACTTTTTTAAAAATAAAAGGTTAAATGGTCCTGGTTACATGGTCCTCGCAGAAAAATTTAAGCTTTAAACGTTTCTATCTCGGTTATTTTTTACCCTACAGAAATAGTAAAAAGGTAAAATATTTGATACAGAAAAATCCAAATTTTGGTTATACATACATCAATTTTTACGTATATTGAGTATTTTTGGAGTCATCAAAAGAAAATGAAAATTACGATAATTTTAAAAATTCTTATTTTTTTAAATTAAATCTTTTTTTTTCAAAAACATGCATTCTAAACAGGTCAAAATTGTTGAAATCATTACTTATGCTAATATAAAAAAATTCTTCTAAGGATTACTATAAATTTTGATTTTTGTGGAAATGGTGTATGTTTTATTTTTCACTTTCTCCTAAAAAGTTCTAAAGGGTTCTCTTATTTTCATCATAACTTGCTTAATTATGATGCTATTAACTTCTACTGGAGCTCATTTGATAGGTACTCTGACAAGTGTTTAGCAAGTATATTTTATATAAAGAAATTATTGTAAGAACTACTATAAATTTTAATTTTCGTGGAAATGGCGTATGTTTTATTTTTCACTTTTTCCTAAAAAATTCGAAAGAGTTCCCTTATTTTCATCATAACTTGCTTAATTTGAATGCTATTAAATTCTTCTGGAGCTCATTTGATAGGTATTCCGAAGTACTTTGACAAGTGTTTAGCAAGTATGTTTTATAAAATGCATCGTTTTCCCGTTATTTAAGCTTGAGTAGGTACTTAGATTTGAGTACTCGTCGAAAAAATATACATTCAATTACCCATAACTCACGTTGAATTAACAATAGCTTAGTTCTTTAAGTGAGGAGTGTATTCAGCTTTTTATTATCGTATCTTCAATTTTGGTCCTTATTTAAAAAAAAATTATATTAATAACTTTATATAACAAATTTGGCTTAGAATTTGTTTCTATCGATTTATGGTATTATTTTTTTCATCCCCATGTAAAGTGGTAGTTTTCACCACCACGGTAAAAGCGCAAGTTGGCATCATGTTACCTTTGTTCCTTGAGGTATCCTCTAACTACTTACCGATTTTCATGAAACTCGATGGATGTTCAACGAAATCGGAGGTAAAAATCTTCAGTGACTGCACTAAGTGGATTAAAAGATATTTTCCCTAAGTATGACATTGCTTTGCACATTTACTTGTGCTTCCCAGTTGCCAACGTGTCCGCTGAAAGGTCATTTTCGAAAATGTCAAGAATTAAAAATAATTTCCCGTCAAGTATCAAGAACGTGTTAACAATTTGTTGATTTGGTCAAGAGCAAAATTTTTTTTGAAAAGAAGTCTCTGATGTGATCGAACTGAAATGACAATTTTTTTCTATTATATGTATATAAACATCGTAGTTTAAATCCATTTTTAGTGTATTTAGTGTATAAGTAGTAAGAGGAAGAGCAAGAAATGAGTCAGTGCCCTCTCGCTACACTCTCCTTCATTACCCATGCATTTCCCTACATGTCAGGCAAATACAATGGTCTCCAGGCTCATTCATCTACGATTAACAAAATTGCAATTTACAATTTATGCGGTACATTCGCTTTAGTTTGAGTCAGTGCTGCTAAAAGTTGAGTTGGACCCATATTTAGTCCGTGTACAACTTTTTTCAGCCTCCATCCATCGTTGGGAAGCTACGATCAAATGCTTAAATCTTAAATGAAACTCAACTAAGCGATCCCATTCGCCACGACCTAAACCTTGTCCTTAAAGAAAAAAGCAGCACTCGATGGACTGCAAGGACTGATGCAACAAAAGCTTTGTCTAAAGGTTACAACGTCTTTAAATCTGCTCTTCATACTTTTGCTAAGACTCTAATCAGAAAGCTGAAACAAGCAAGCAAGCAAGCATAGTGATTTAACCCAGCCTGAGAGACTTGGCGCCTTGGAGACCCTAGAGAATGACATTCGGGTGATACAATTCATTGGGGCGAGGAGGATTAACTCCCGTAAGCAGGAATCACTCCACCCCGCTTCAATGCTCCAGACCATCCACTTACCCCCCGATAGCACTCTGATGCGCTATAGGGACTCTCAATCAGCAAAGTGCTTATCTTATGGGAGTCTTGGGTACACGGACTCCCATATGAAATCCTACTCCGATCAATGCAGGCCAGCGTGAGGCGCTCTATTCCCGCTATCTCTAGTGACTTATCTTCGATCTGTTTTGCTTGCTCGGGCGCCGAGTCCCCGCTCTGGGCTATGTCCAGTTCGGCGACTCGGCGCTCGAGGATGTGGGCCCCTCATGCCCTTTTTTGGGTTTTGTTACTAATATTTTTTTTGTGGCTTTCGCCTATTGTTAATATTTTTTTGATTTGTTTAGTGGCTGAAGCCGTTTTGAAGTTTTTTGTATATTTTTTTTTCAGGGATGTCTGAAAATTATAAAAATCAACATTAATAAATATAATGAGATGCCAAAGGTGAGCAAGTTGTCTTCTTTTGATAGAGCTACGATTATCTAGCCTTTATTATATATTTACTAATATTTGTTGTTTGGGTCTCCTATGTTTCCATCTATGGTACACATCATACCTTAATATCTCTTGCAAGATCCGGTTTGGGTGGTCTTCTAGCTCAGCAAATTTTGTTCTGGCTTTTTCCTCCATAATATCCAGTACTCTTATTTGTTTTAGGTCTCTAAATAAGAACAGTTCGGCGACGTATCTGGGCACGTTTGCAGCTTCTCTGAGGCAGTTGTTGTGTGCCGCTTGTATCTTCTTTTTGTTACTTTGACTTATGTGACCCCATGCAAGAGATGCGTATGTAATTATTGGCAGTATAATGCTATTTATCAGTCTTAATTTTGTTTTCATAGCTAATTTGCTTCTTCTTCCTGTGAGTCCTCTTATTGCCGATCTGGCCGCTGCTGTTTTCTGGACTGTTGCGTTGACATGTGATGTGAATGTAAGACCTTGGTCCATTGTGACTCCTAAATATTTAACTTCGTTTTGCCATTCGATGGGTCTGTCTTGCAATGTTAGCTGTTCTTCTGGGTTATCTCTTCTCTTTTTGAAGATAACCGCTTGGGTCTTATCTGGATTTATTGCTATTTTCCATTGGATACTCCATTCTTCTATTGTATCCAATGCCGTCTGTAGATTTCTTACAGCTATATCTAGGTTCATGTGTTTGCAGCAATTGCAGTGTCGTCTGCATAAAGGCTGATCAATGTTCCGGGTGTTCTTGGAACATCTGCTGTATATATGGTATACAGAAGGGGTGATAAAACTGCCCCCTGTGGTACTCCAGCTTCCGGCATTCCGTGTTCTGATAGAACTGGTCCTATCCGGACCCTGAACTTCCGGTCGCTTAGGTACGAGGAGATGAGTTTCGTCATGGCCCCGCTGTATCCATAATCTCTCATTTTGTATGTCAGTCCTTCATGCCACACTCTATCAAAGGCTTTGCTTACATCCAGAAAGGCTGCTCCCGTATATTGTTGGTCATTGAATCCAGCTACTATATATTCGGTAAGTCTTAATATTTGAAGTTCGCTGGAATGTTGAGCTCTGAATCCAAACTGTGATTCTGGGATTATGCCTAGCCTGTCTGTCTCTGATTGGAGCCTGGTTTGGATGACCCGCTCCACTATCTTACTGACTGCTGGAAGTAAGCTAATCGGCCTGTAATTTTGAGGAAATATGTGGTTCTTTCCTGGCTTGGGTATCATAATTACATTGGCTTCCTTCCATCGATTTGGGAAGAGCCTGTATCTTAGTATTGCGTTTGTTATATTTGTCAAATACACAACTGCTTTCGAGGGAAGATACTTCAGAGCTCTGTTAGTGATTTCGTCTGGACCAGGTGCTTTCTTTGGTGAACTTTTTCGAATCAGTTCACTTATTTCTCTTGGTGATGTGGGATTTATTATTTCTTCTTGTTCTTCGGGCGTTTCTAGTTCTGTTTCTTCGACTTCTTCGATAAAGTCTATATCTTCGTCTTGGTGATAATTCAGTGTACACTCTCTTTCAAGTGTCCTTCTCATCACTTCGGCTTTATCTTCTTCTGTGTAGACGATCCCATTTTCTCCATGTAGTGGGGGAATGGGTTTTCTATCGTTTCTTAAAGTTCTTTGGAGCCTCCATATTTCTTGCATATTTTGGCTCCTTTCCTCCATTTCTTTTATGTAGTTTTCCCACTTTTGGCTTCTATGGTCTATTCAAGGGCGGATCCAGGACCGATTTTCGGGAGGGGCCATAAACTTCTTTTGGTGGGGGATACCCGGGAGTCTGGGGGAAATTTTTTAAAAATCAGGGTTAAAATAGTGAGTTTTAAGGCACTTCTTTTCACATACTTTTGAGTGCCTTAAAAATATTTTCGTCACAAACGTCAAGCACCTTTGTTACTTAATTTGGCAATAGAAGAATGTTTGTCTGTGTATCACCAATGTCCATGATAGGTGAAAACTGTTCAACTGCTTTCTTCAAAGGTTTTAATAGTTCCACTTCTTTTTCTCCTTAGGAATCAGCTAGGAGTGTAGAAATAATGTCACGTAGCTACAAACAACGCAGTGAGGTGACATGTAGTCTTGATGTTAAATCGGTACAACATTGTCTAGAAGAGGTATGTAAATTGTACGTCTGTAATATTTTTCTGGGCCACATGGATGATTGGCTCTCTTAGTCTGTCTACCCACAAATCTAGATAACTTAACTTTAACGTCTAATTCGTCTGCCTATTCTTTAACTTCGGTAAAGATCTTACTAATATTTTCTTCGCAGTTAGATCTGCTGTCTTTCAAAGTCAACATGGTATTAGAAACAGCCTTAGTCGCCAGGTTAGCATCAAGAGATTTTGTTTATAGAAGTCGGCTTAGTGGTAATATTAATTTTAATATGTCAGTCAGTGACATTATTAACTCTAGAAACTCAGATGTGCATGCATAAAGATTAAGCAACATTAATGCAAGTGTAGCAGTCTTGGATCCTTCCATGATCATGTTGAGATAGATGTTAATGCTTCAGTTATATGTAAAATGCCAGATCTGAACTGGATTACGCTTTCATGGTGCTCAACCCATCTTGTACGCATAAACTTGTTAAATTTTGTCCGAGTAGTTTTAAAACTTCAGTTCTCTTGGTTGACATGTTAAAAAATTACTGACTTCATTGTTCCCACCGTGTTTCTGATGGACGATACATTAATAGGAGTTGAAAGGGAATTGTTTAAAATATGATTCAGGCAAGGACATCTAACCAGTGGCGGATCTAGATATTTGCTTTGGGAGGAGAAATTTGTCTAAGATGGGAAATTCCAATGAAACATCAACCAAAACATTAAAAAGATAAACCCAAATTATATAAAAGACACAAACAATAACTTATATGTATTAAGTTCCCTTAATTTTACTAACTAGAGTATTTATTGAATCGAATTGGTCTGTCTGTGATTTGAGCTGCATGTCAGCTAATATATTTTTATGTGCAACAATTTTTTTTCTATAATTTTGGACCTTGTTAGGGGGGCCCCCTTTTTCCCTCCCCGTAGATCCGCCACTGCATCTAACTGCATTTATTGCGACCTTTTTTATTTCTGTTATTGCATCAACCGTTTCAGAGCTCATTACTCTACAACTGTCAGTATTTTTCTCCTGTCAGGCCTTGTTCTTTCCCTCTTTCTTGATTTTCACTAATCACTTTTATATTCTCATCATAAGCGTCAATGGACTTGACAAATCTTCACGAATGTTGTTATTGTGTATCTATGTATCTCAAATTTAGGGAAAGCTGTTCCACGTGGGATGTGTCAGTCCTTTCGTCAAATATGCATAGATATAACAGAATAGATTAGGTCAGTTCGAAAAATAGCGTAACGCGGAACAGTTCGGGTCGGTGGTCTATCTATCTCTCTCTACCGGCGCTTAGCTTTCTCTCTCTAGCATATGATGGCCGCCGCCTGTGTGTCACTGTCGTTCCGTTATTCGCACCTCTTGGTAGATACGCTCACACTCGCACGACAGACAAAGATAGCTAGACCACCGTACTTGATATCGGCGTTACACCCCGATGCATTGAGTGGCATATGACTAGCCTGATCTATTTTCTTTACATATCTCTGCAAATATGACTGAGTAATAATTTGCACTTTGAACCTGATTCGTTGTGAACGTGGCAAACGGAATATGCGTTTGAAACTAGAAACATTTGAACTACAAATAGTAAATATTTAAATTTATATATTTTTTTTAAATCCTCGGAGGGGGCCATGGCCCCCATGGCCCCCCTCTGGATCCGCCCTTGGGTCTATTAGTGCCTGTTTGACTTGTCGATTCAGTCGATTTGCCCTATTTTTATCTTCCTGGTTTCTTGTTCTTCTGGCTCTCTTTTTGGCTCTGTTCTTTTCCCTTATCATTTCTTTTATTTCCTGATTTATGTCTCTAAATCTTCCCATATGAATTTCATATTCTTCTTCAGTAGTGCTATTTCTTAGTGCTTCTTTTATGATGTTTTCGAGCTCTAGGACTTTTTCCTCTATTTCTTGTGGATTGTCAATTGTAGGAATGTTTCCAATTCCTATGCTCACTAGGCGTTTGAAGTTAGACCACTTGGTTTTCTTTCTTTTCTTTGTTGTTCTGTTATCTTCTTCCCATGTACCTATTTCTATGAGTATGGGGTTGTGGTCTGCTGATCCTTCGTTTAAAGTTCGGATGTCTGTTTGCAGTCCTAGGCTTTTGGCCACTACTATATCTAAATGGGTTGTTAGAGCATTTCCAGGAAAGTATGTTGGTTCGATGGGCCCAATCACCATGGTGTCTTCGTTGTTCACTAGATAATTATTCAGTATTCTACCGTTTCTGTTTGTAGCTCTATCGTTCCAGTTAGGGGATCGGGCGTTTAGGTCTCCTATTATTATGGACGGTTCTTCGGCGTTCAGGAACGTATTCAGGTCGTCGTCGTTTAAAGGATCTGTTGGCCTTACATATGCTGAAGTGATCCTTATTTCACCTTGTCTCATCTGGACTTTTATTGTTGTTGCTTCCATAGTGTTTAGTGGTGGCGTATGTTGTAATGTATGATTTATTCCTTTTCTCACTAGGATAGCAGTTCCTCCTGAATTTGCTCTGTGGTCGTTCCTGTAGATGTCGTATCCTGGAAACTTGATATTGATGGTATGAGTTAGTTTAGTTTCTTGCAATGCTACGACATCCATTTCATATCTATTTATTAATTCGTCCAGCACGTTTGTATTAGTTCTTATGCCGCCTGAATTCCAGGAGCCTATCTTCAGGTATCCCCTAGTTCCGTGCCTTAGTTCAGTGCTATTTTTACATTTTTAATCGCTTCACTTACCGTTTTTATGACTAGCTCTTCTATCATCGTGGCCAGTCCTTTTTGTTGTTCTTTTGAAATTAATATGGTCGAATCTGTTGTTGGGTTTTGGGTTGGTTTGGTGATTTGGGCGTATGATTGCCCATTGTTTCTTTTAGGTTGTTGTGTTCTGTTTTCTATTGTTATTTGTCTGGGTCTTCCCCAGGCAGGTATCTTTGGGCATCCTCTATAACTTGCCGGGTGTTGCCCTTGGCAATTAGCACATTTTGCTTTTTGTTCTGCTGGAATTTGGCAGAATTTACTCTTGTGATTTTCTCCGCACTTTACGCACCTAGCGTCTTTGAAGCATGCATTTTGGGCGTGGTGGAAGCCCTGGCAATTAAAACATTGAGTTGGTCCGTTGCTCTTTCTTAGATCTTCTATTACTACTCTCATGTACATAAGGTTGGTAATTTTCTTGGCTTTGGGTACGTCTTCTTTTTCCACTGTAATTATAAACATTGGCAGAGATTTTTTGTCTGCCAGAAAGCTGAAACAGTTCATGAGGCTGTGTTTGTTGAAAGAAATGTCAAAACAGACACATTCATAATGAATAAGTTTTGGACAACAATGTAAGAACTAATCAACGCTGTCAGTAAATCATTACAGAGAGAAGAGATTGAACTTAAAATTGCAGTTCAGCTTCTAAAATGACTTTTGGAGTTCTTAAAATCCCAAAGAGCTAATTTTGCTTACTACGAGCAGAAGGTCTGCGATCTACAGTACCTACTCTGAATATAGCGACGAGAGTAAACAAACGTGAACAAGAAAACTACATTTTGATGATGCTAACTCCAATGAAGTTTTTCTACAGGGAGGAGAAAAGTTAAAGGTTGAAACGAATCTACCAATTTTGAATAAGCTAATTATTGAGTTGAGTCGTCAGTTAACAGCGTACGAGTCAGTAACTCCAGTATTTGGTGTTTTATGTGTTTTTCCAAAATTAAGTGATACTCAAATAAAAGAGTGTGCTTCAAAACTACATGAAAATTATTGCAGTTCAAATATTTTATAGACCATCTTCAGGACTTAGCGAAAACAATTTATTCCTGCTTCATAGTCTTTTTGTGCTATTTATGAGAACAAATTAGAATCGAAGTTTCGAAATTTGTCAGTAGCTTGTAAGGTTTATCTTACGCTAATGACTAATGATTACAAAGGCAACAGGCGAAGGGTCATTTTCAAAAATGAAAATAATTATTAAAAACTGTCACTGTCACCGTTCGACAGTGGCACAAAATATACTAGCATTTCCCTCAGTTATGGCTATTGAGAATTATGTGCTCGAAAATTTGGAATTGAAGATTTTTTAAGTAATTTTATTTCTACGAAACTCAGATAAGTTGCTTTATTATAATAATTATTATAAGGCTTTGAAGAGTCAAACTAAATTTAATCCCTAATTATTTATTATTACATAATTATGTACTTAATAAGTAATATCATTGTTTATCTACACAATATCAATACAATCTGGTCTAGTTATACAATGGTAATATCTAGTATATTATTCAACGAGCATGTAATGATGGGTATTAGTCACGATGATGAAGTTTGCGACACGAGCCGAAGGCAACTGTCGTTATTCATAAGAGTTAGTAATATCCGTTACATGTGAGTAGAACACTATACTTTTCCTATGACCTTCTTTTTTATTATTAGAAAAATTAATGTACTTTAAAATGAATCGTCCGTTTATTGATAACTATAACAAAAAATAACTAAAATAATTTTTTATTGCAAAATTTAAGCAAAATTATAAAAGTAAACAGTTTCTCGACTATTTTTTTGTTTTATCTCTTCAAGCAACAAATGAAACAAAAATTTAAGTTTAAATCTACAAAATGTCCACTAATATATTAAAGGAATACCGCTTGGAGATGGAGGAGTTATCCGAGGTTTTTGAGGAAAAAGACAAAAAGTTTCTTAAGGGTTTCCTAGCTTGGGTTGCCTAGGGGGCTCAAGATTCTTAATCCGGGACTGGCGGCTCTGCTTGAACCAAAATGAACCTATGGTTGTGAAACCTGGGTAATGACGAAAAAAGATGAAGCCCAACTCAGGACATTCGTGAGAAAATACTGATAAAAGTATATGGCCCGGTGCAAGAGGAAGACGGCACATGGAGAATCAGAAGACACGACAAGGTTAATGAATTTAATGAAGGTTACGTAAGCCTTGTGAAAAGTCAAAGACTGTCATGGTGTAACGGTCTCAAATTTAAGTCTAATAAATATAATCAGGTCCGGTCCTGTAGTGACGAATAAATTAGATGCAAGTGTTATACCGCGAAACTTTTTTTAATATATCCCACGATATGTGATGATATTATATTTTCCGTTTACCCAGAAGTAAAGAGTTTGTTTATCTTCGGCTAGTTATCAAAATGATTTAATGACTTTGTGAGACAGAAAGACTGGGAAATGTTTATGTTAGAGCTGAAATGTCGTCATAAACAATGTCTATAGCATTGATAAAATCGTCAAGTGTCGGAGTTCTCAAAATTTGGCCGTTATAATAGAGTCAGCAATTTTGTGGGAATCGAAAAACTTGTTTATGCAAAAAGAGTATTTTCTGATTGGTTTACAACTCCTAGTGGGATGTTCTTATAGGAACATACCTTTGGCTTTCCATTGGATAAACGATCGGATATTGGTAGAATGGGAGGTAAATTCTGTTTTGGAGAGAAGGAACTTTGTCAGAAATTGGCACAAAAAAGGAAGTCAACATCTAGCGATGCAGATGTACAGTCACAGACCGATTTGGTCTAGGAAACGGTTTTTGGTTTTGTGAGTTATGAGATGTAGTGATTCCCGATTCACTATGTTTTCTTAGTTAGAAAACAAACGTTGGTTATAGTGAATACCACGAGAGTATGTTTTGTGTCTAGTTGTCTAGAGTATTAGAAAGAATAGCTTCGTTATGTTGTTCTTAACAAGAAATAAATACAAGTTCGCGGAACGAGTTTCTTCAACTTCATAATAAGATAAAAAAACTTATTTTTTAACAAAATTTTTACTATGTTCAAATGAACAGTGCCTACATCGTTCCAATGTGGAATGTTCTATAATAATTAACCATTAGCAGTTACCTTTTTGCTAATAAAACAAAAACTTTGGAATTCTATTCTCATACTATAAAATGTTGTGAAATAGTGCCTACTTTAATTCAAACAATTTTAAAGTGTTAAGTGAAAAGTGTTGAGCAACAACAGTTCCAGTTGAGCTAAACCAGATCCATGTAGCTCTAATCATCAATGCAGTCCAGGTCACCAGGTAGTCATAATAAACCGTTTTTTTTTCGAACAATCGTACTCGCGAAGGACTTAATTTTACTAAAATCATTTCAATACATTTTTATTTTTTAATTTTTTTAATTAACGATTACTATGTTATAACTTTTATTGGTATTTTCTTTTGCACACTTTATCTCTTATCCTTATTGTTGGAGAGAAGTACAGACAAATTTACGACCGCAATGGTAAGTACCAACCTACATCAAATGGAACGACATTGCAAGTAACTTTCTTTAATTTTGGATCATTGCAGTATTCTTATTTTGATTTATTAATGGCGCCCAATATTACCTTTTCAATATTAATGTTATTTTAAAACCCACCCCTTAAATCTCTGAAGAATGTAGCATGCCGGAGGCATCTAAACATTCCGTATATGTACTTGGAACCTAGGAGTTTTCTATTGGTTCGTTGCAGCACGCGGTAATATTTTGACCAATAGGCGGCGAGGTTCCAAACGCATATACGGAATGTTATTCGGTCCCAAATTCATATAAGAATGTTAAATATTCGTACACCGAAAAAGATAAGTTTTTATTAGAGTCTGTTAAAAGGGGATTGATTTTAAAATATTTGTTACGGTATTATTAAATAAAAATAAAACAATTATAGTATTTGGAATGTTATTTGGTGCGAAATTCATATACGGTTAAATATTCGTCGAACAAAAAGACGATTTTTATTAAAGCCAGTTAAAATGAGACTGGTTTTTAATAGTATTTTATGCAACGAGCATTTAATGATGGTCATTATGCAGCGAGTTTCGTATAGAGTATGAGTGCCATAATGATAAATAAATGCAAGTTGTATACACGATTTTTTCTAGTCCATTATGATACAGGTAATGACATCATAATTGATATATTATAGTATGAGAATAGAAAAATTATTGTTAATGTATTATTAAAGATCCACAAGGAATAAGGTTTTCCTGTAGTTGGCTGCATATAATACAAAAAACGAATAAAGTCCTTTATAAAAGGTCTATATTTAAAATCCCTAAAAAAGGCTACATCACAGAATTAGTTTTCGATTGTTTGACCAATCATCATCAGTGCTTTCCTAAAATGAACCTAAAATGAACACCTTATAAAATGGTGCAAAGGTTTTAAAATTTTGACTACGGTCAAAAAAGGTTGTAGGTTATACTCACGTGATCTTACATGCTAACCACCAAAATATTTGTAATTATGTAATATATGTAAATAAAATTTGTAATATATTGTGGTGGTTAGCATGGTAAGGTCACGTGAGTATAACCAACAACTTTTTTTAACCGTAGTCAAAATTTTAAAACCTTTGCATCATTTTATCAGGTTATATTCATTTTAGAAAAGCACTGATAATGATTGGTCAACCAATCGAAAACTAGTTCTGTGATGTAGCCCTTTTTAGGGATTTTAAACATATAAATACCTTTTATAAAGGACTTTATTCGTTTTTTGTATTATATCGTATACAGCCACCTACAGGAAAACCTTTTTCCTTGTGGATCTTTAATAATACATTAACAATAATTTTTCTATTCTCATACTATAATATATCAATTGCATGTATGATGTCACTTCCTGTATTATAATGAACTTATAATCGCGATATGACATTCGCGATAAAGGTGGCACACGCGCAGTAACTAATGGCGAGTCAAATACATACGCTTTGACAGTTCTCAATATGTAAACAAACTGTCAAACTGACAAACTACTTAATTTGTTTGCGTTACAAAATTAATAAATTTGAATATATTTTTTTTGTGAATGATCATAGAAAAAATCGTGTATACAACTTGCATTTAATTATCATTATGACGCTCGTACTCTATACGAAACTCGCCGCTAGGCGGCTCGTTTCGTACCCCTTATACTCGCTTCATAACGACCATCATTAAATGCTCGTTACATAATATACTATTTAAAACCAGTCTCATTTTAATTAGCTTTAATAAAAATCGTCTTTTTGTTCTACGAATATTTAACATACCGTATATGAATTTCGCAACAAATAACATTCCAAATACTATAATTGTTTTATTTTTATTTACTAATACAGTAACAAGTATTTTAAAATCAATCGCCTTTTAACAGACTCCAATAAAAACTTATCTTTTTCGGTGAACAAATATTTAACATTCCGTATATGAATTTGGGACCGAATAACATTCCGTATATGCGTTTGGAACCTCGCCGCCTGTTGGTTAAAATATTACCGCGTGCTGCAACGAACCAATACAAAACTCCTAGGTTCCAAATACATATACGGAATGTTTAGATACTTACCGGAGCATCCCGAAAAGTAGCAGAATAGAACATCACGCCTATGACCTACATAATTACACTGTTGGAATATATTTTTTTTATTTTATTTAACGCCACTTAATTTTTTGCAGGAATGGCGTTATGTCAAATATTTTTTTGTTTTCATTTACGCTACAATGGTTCAAATGGAAGCCGATAGAATGGCGAAAAAAGAAAGGCCCAGAACGAGATCGTTGGATGACGTAGAAGACGACTTGAGAATCGTGAACATAAGAGAAGAAGGACACAAAAGATATCTGAATGGTAGGACATAGCCAGGGCCGCGCTGAAGTCAATTGACGCCCTAGGCAAATCTCTGGTAGCCGCTCTTCAAGCATGTACCATTTTTGCGAAAAAAAAAATTGCAAGCAGATTTATTTAAATAGGAATAATTTCTTATTTAAAAAATTATTCTTATAAGAGAAGAGAAGAAAAGAAATTTCTTATAAGAAAATAATTATTTAAATAAGAATACATAACAATTGTCATTCCAGTTCGATCCCATCAGATTTCTTTCTTGATTTTTCTTTGGAAAAATCATCTATAATGTCGTCATAATTTATCGCCTTTGTTATGTCACTTTTTATGGACAAAATCGACAAATTGTTAAGAAGTTCTTGCGTCATACTGGATCGGAAATTACTTTCATGACTACTTTTAATTCTTGACATTTTCGAAAATGACCTTTCAGCGGACACGTTGGTTGACAACTGGGAGGCACAAATAAATGCGCTAAGCAATATCAAAATTAGGGAAAATATCTTTCAATCCACTCTTAGTTAAATATTTAGATATGTCAATTATTGGTGATTGGTGATTTTATTGTGGTATCCAAATGACCCTTTAAGTGAATGCATTCATGTATTATGAATGATGTAGGTATCTATTACTGCAGTCAGTGAGGGTATTTGGCTCCGAATTCCATCCTACTGCATCAATTTACTTGATATTTTCAGTGTAAGTAGGGTATAGCTCAAGAAACAAAGTCTACCCTATATCCTATCGCACTTTTTAACTTAGGGGTGGTTCCCACCCGTTCTCGGGGGTGGAAATTTTTTTTATCACACTGACACCGGAAGTGACCAGAGAACCTCTATTCTAAGCAAAAACTGTTTCATAAATTTTTTTGAAAACTCAATACATTTTGAGTTATTCATTATACATTATTGAGTGGTTGAAAATTTGCCATATTCATTGAAAAATGACACTTTTCGGAGACTGTTTTTGGGAATACATACTATAAAAGTGCATCTAACGAAAAAAAACGATATAAAACATTTTTGTAGTTTATGAAAAATCAGAGAGATTCAATTTTTCATAAATCTTCTAGTTTTAATAAAAAAAGAGATGGTAGGTGAAAAAAGATTTTTTTTTTGGTGCATGCTCAAATCTTTGTATTCAATTTAAAATAACAGATAAATGGTCGATTTTAGGGATATAATGCTACCAATACCTTTTGTATGCGAACTAAGCGAGTTATGGTGCAAGAAAACTTATGACTAATGTATTTTAAGGAAAAATGAGTATAAAATAAGAATATAAATATAGAAAAAAAAAAGTATATTTAACCCCTCATCCACCAGAATTGAAATGCATCGTTTTCCTTCTACAATACCTTCTACTATAGTATTATTTCTATATACAAAAAGTTGTACGGGTTTAAAATGAATGGTTTTTGAAAACGATCAATTTATAGAGCACATTTTTAAATTTCCTTAAAAATCTTCCTTTTTCTCTATGTAATTCGAAAGTGATAAAAGATACGTAAAAAAATACCTTACAAAAATGTAGTTTTTCTTTTAGATAACAATTTTATTTTTCTTTCATTACTGTACCTCATTATCATTTTCGAGTTACTTGGAGAAAAAGGAAGATTTTTAAAAAAATTTAAAATTGCTCTCTATAATTTGATCTTATTTTTTTTTTCAAAAACCATACATTTTAAACCCGTCCAACTTGTTGAACATAGAAATAACACTATAGTAAAAGGTAGTGTAGAAGCAAAACGATGCATTTAAATCTGGTGGATGAGGGGTTAAAATATACACACTTCGCATTTTATCTTAAAATAAATTAGTCATCCTTTTTAGTTGCACCATATATGGCTTAGTTTGAATGTAATTGAAATTTAACATTGCGGTCGTTTTAAAGGTCTTTTCAGGCAGTACCTACAAAAGATATTGATAGTATTATACCCTTAAAATCGACCATTTCTCTGTTATTAAGTTGAACACACCGATTTGAGCATGCACAAAAAAAATGTCTTTTCACCTACCATATCTCTTTTTATGTTATCACTAGAAGACTTCTGAAGGAACGAATCTCTTTGATTTTTCATAAGCTACAAAAATGTTTTATATAGTTTTTTTCGTTAGATGCATAATTTTTAAGGTATTCGCAAAAAACCGTCCGAAAAGGCGACATTTTCAATGAAAATGGCAAATTTTTAGCCACGAATAACCCAAAAGGGTTGTGTTTAAAAAAATTATAGAGCAGTGCGCCTGCCGCCTTTGCGGTGCTGCCGACGGCCCAATAATCCCTAAATTTACTACTTCTGTCCTTTTTGAATGAATAGTGTTAAGAAAATGCAATTTGTTTTCTAGAAATGAATGCCCACTTATATTCCATTGATGGATGTACTCAGTACCGGCGCTAGGTTATCAGATGCCCGCCTACAAAACTAGCACAGGTCGCACTCCGTAATGGAGTGGTACCTATGTGACCCCCAAGCTATACCACCACCCCTCCCCATCGCAGTACATAACGAATGATGAGGCTTTGTACTGAACATTACCTTGGATGCCTTGGATAATGGGACGTCCTCTGTGTTACTTTCTGTGGTTAAGCCACCTGATTTTGTGTGACCATCAACAAATTGTGTGGATGTGGATGTCCCCGGTAAATTAGGTTCGGTTACAGTTTTGTTGGACTCATCATTATCATTGGGTAAAACAACATCACTTTTAACTTTTTTCAGAAATTGGCTAAGATAGCCAGATTGTTTTTTGCCATTTCTTCTTTTTCGACGTTTCTTTTTCTATTTTGCGCCCCAGATATCTTTTTTTTGGATTCCATTTTTATTTAACTAAATAAAAATAATAATTTCTCAAAAGTACTCCCCTGCAGTAATAATAGTACTGAGTACTTACCAAATCTAATTTTATATTATGTAATTGAATGAAAAGCAACACTGATAATGTTCTTTTTACCGCACAGTAAATTGACAAACTGTCTATGTATTTCAATTCACATAGAATACTTATTACTAATACTAAGTTGAAAGAGCTTTGAACTTTTGAACTTGAACTGTTAATCTTATATCCACTGTTTATTTGAAATATTGCTTATATGGGATTAATACTTAAGGCCGCAAGAAAGTAGTTTCAGAACCTTGTTTATTTTACTGCAAATCGAACATTTTCGCTGGGAACTGCTGATACAAAGTTTACAAACATTTGAATAAAATAAACAAAGCGTGAGTATATGTGTGAAGATATTTGGTGTTTTGAAATATAATATCTTTGCCGGCTGTGCTTTGACCAATAAATTATATTACTTAGTTACATGGTAGGAATTCTATGGCTGTATATTTTGGTATAATTTACGTGTGTAATAATATGCAAGAATAACTTAACAGACACAGATTAGGGATTATGAGGAATTTAAATCACATTTAAAAAATTAATTTCTCTATTTTAGTATTTTTGACACCAGGAAAAAGCTCATTTTGGCGCCCCCAAAGAGGGGCGCCCGCCTGCAATGCATCCCTTGCAGGCCCGTTATCGCCGGCCCTGGATGTACTTAAATGTTATTCGATTTCAATTTTTATATACAAATATTTTTGTACAGTATTTTTGCCGCCCTCTCAAAATTTGCCGCCCTAGGCAACTGCCTATATTGCCTAATGGATAAAGCAGCCCTGGACATAGCCAGACAGACAAAGTAATTCAGTCAATTTGTACTCTACCAGCTCCCTAGTGGGAAAGTTTTGTGGTAATTCTGATTTCTTTCATTATATATGTATTTTGGGCTGCTGAATCCGAATATGAGGTTTGCGGACAAAATTTCTTGACGGAACATGGAAAAAATCGCGAAGAAAGCGAAAAATTTCTGCTTTTTTCCGCTTTTTTGCTCAAATCTCGAAATCTATTAACTTTTAGTAAATGGTATGTTAACAGAAATTAAATTACTTAAAATTGTCTACAAATATCACTATTTACTTTTTTTTCAGACGAACCGTTTGGTCTAAGATGCAAGTTGAAAATTTCCAATTTTTAACGGTCTCGACAAAACCCACGTTTTACATTCCAAATGCGCCAAATATTCCAAAAAATTGCGCATAGGCGCAAAATGTTGCGCCAAAGTGTTTCAAATGAATTCATTTTTTTCAAATCCTGAGAAAACTAATAGGTAACTATTTTTGAAAAATTTATATATCTTTTATATATGCATTTATATTTCATTCTGCGTTTAAATTTTTCAAAATACTTATTAGTTTTCTCAGGATTCGAAAAAAATGAATGCATTTAAAACACATTGGAGCGACATTTTGCGTCTGTGCCCTTAATAAAATTTACTTTATAAAGGAATCAACCTGATTGTTTTTTTATTTTTGCTGTAAACCTAATAGAGACAGAATTATAACTCATTGAAGCGACAATTTCATATTTAACGAAAAAATTTAAAAACTGAACCTAGAGTAACAGGTACCTAAACGCTCAATTTTACTGGAAACATTTTTAATATATGGTTTTTAAAGTACCTACTTAAAATTCATTAAACTGACTGCGGTACTTTCTAGAATGTAAACTAAGGGAGTTATGAGCAAAATACGGTCGATTTTTATTTTTTTACAATACCACCCTTGCTGTTCCCACCCTTAATTACAAATAAACGTTATCCATTTTAAATTTACTTCGTTTAAGCATCAGTAACTTTGAATAAAATTATAGTTAAAGTTAAAAAAATATTTTTGACAATTTAAAAAAAAATCGAAAAAGTACAAACTATCGAAGATACGTACAATTTGCTATTTTACAAAAAGCTATGATTATTTTTGCAGAAAATACTGTTATTATATAGTAAATTTTGCATATAATACGTTCGATAGTTTTGTACTTATCTTGAAAAAATATGGTATTTTTATAAATATCAAAAATAATGTTTCAGTGTAACCATAATTTTTGTCACAATTATTAATTTTACATTGTTGAAACTTTTGGATCCCTGTGATGTTAAAGTAAAAAAGTTAATTTAAACTGGATAACGTTTAATTTTTGTTTTATTTTTTTCATGAAAATGTTTCTTATAACTTCCTTAGTTTACATGGAGAGGGTTTCCTCCACTATTTCCTTCCTTATTTAGAGCGTTCTACAGTCTCATTTTAGTTAATTTATGAAGTGTTTTAACAAATACATTATAATGTTTCCAGTAAAATCGAACGTTTGCCTGTTATTCTATAGGTATATAATTCTTCATTATAACTCCGTTATATGCTAGATTTTAACTATTTAATTTTTTCGGTAAACTGTAAAGTTTTTAAGTCATTCGTGAAAAATCGATTAAAAACACACGAAAAATAATTGAGATGTTCAGTCACGAATAAGTCAAAAGTATTGATGTTTCTAAAAAATGTAATAGAACATTTTTTGCTTGGAATATTATATTTTTCTATTGGACAATTCGATGAATATAAGTTTCGAATTGTTTCTAATGCCCCGTGTCCATTTCTTCCCCATCGACGATGATAAATAAATGTTGAAATTGTGGATTAAAAAAATGGTTTTATTGACAGCTACTGAATTATTACACTACAGTTGTTGGTTAGGTAAAATTTTGTAATAAACTCCCCTAAATTGATACCTACTGATAAATTACACTCTGTCGACGTAACTTCACACAATGACTTACGCATTTAGAGTTGTTAATGAGGTAAATATTCTAAATAGACTGCGACTCAAAATAGTCCGGAAAGCTAATTTATAATCTCACCAAAATTCTGTGATTCATCAATAAGTTTATTGCCTGTTGCATAGTAACAAAAACTTTGAACTTTGAAAGCTTACGAGTACAATTTAAAACGAGGAAGCGTTTGCAACACTCGGATAGGAAGTACAATTATTAGAAATAACACTATTTGGCAATTTATTCAGTTTGCCGGAAGTTGAATAAACTCTAATTAAGCCATTATTCGATATGTTTCGCAATTATACACGGTGAAACTATAAAAATTTAGGAAGTTAAGATTAATGTGAGATTACAAATTAATAAACCAATTTGTGATTAAACTTCTATCAACCCTCTAGTTGGGGTAGATTCAACCCCAAGGTAAAAGCACATTCTGGCATAGGGTAGATTTTGAAACTAATGATAAATAGAGGTTATTTCCGAAATTTTATCAAAATCGACATGTATTGTATGGAAATCGGAGGTTATACCATATTTTTACTGTGGTACACGAGGAGGATTAAATGCTACATTTGGTCAGTCTTCTTGTATGGTGTCGAAGCATGGACATTAAAAATATCCACCATTAACCGTTTGGAGGCCTTTGAAATGTGGCTGCACAGACGTATACTGAAAATACCATGGACGGCTATGCTGACAAATGTGGCAGTCCTTAAGAGAGCAAATGCTACCCGCGAGCTGCTTGATAATATCAAATATAGAAAGATGGCCTATTTTGGACACGTAGTAAGGGGAGACCGGTATAATATTCTTCAACTTATTATGATGGGTAAAATCGAAGGACGCAGAGGAATTGGTAGAAAGCAGGCCTCTTGGTTGAAGAATATCCGGGAGTGGACAGGAATAAAGAAAGCAGAACAACTATTTAGAATAGCTCGAGACAGAGACAGTTTCGCCATGTTAATCGCCAACGTCAAGGGGACTTGATAGGGCACGTTAAGAAGAAGACACGAGGAGGAAAATAGAAATCTATCAAGTAAATCATATTTGACAGATCGGTTGTTACGTTCTATATAGGTAACGTAACAGCTTCATTATTTTATATTTCCCTAATTTTCTATCGATTACTTTCTCTTCCTGATATTATATAATTTAGAATTAATATAACAATCCTTAATGTTTGTTTTTGTTTTTATTCTAAAATTCAAAATAATTGGCGCTCAAATTCTACTTTTTAATTTCTCTCTTTTCGATGCCCCAGGCAGGGCCGCCGAGAGGGCGGTACAGCCGGTACATTTTACTGGGGCCCGGCGATGTAAGGGGCCCGGCGTCGACCAGATCAAAGACGTAATTTTTCCCGTTTTTTTTGCGCTTCACTTTATGTCCATAATACGTTTAATTAATCCTCGGCTATATTTAATACGACCTTTAGTTGATTTGGTGTAAAATTTTAACAGCAATAAATCACAAATGCTGCAGCGCATTCAGATAACTATGGATATGGAGATTAAAATATTAAAAATATATCAGGGCTTCTAGAAGATTTACAAAAAATCAGAAATTGATTGAAGAATATAAAGGGTCAGAATCTAAAGGGATCAGGTGTTCCATTGTTGAAGAATCTAAATTAGTTGCCAGCAATTATGGAATAAATCCAGAATTTACATCAAATAAAGAAAAACGGCGCAAGAAGCCTGTGAGATTTTTTGATGATTGAATGGGCCTAGTAGTGATGCGACTGATAATTTTGAGTCTGACGCAATATTTCGCTGTGAACTATTTAATATTGTCAAATAATAAGCAATTTAACCAGAATATTTAATGCGGCAAATGAAATTCATTAGCTATTTAAAATTTTATGGACATTCCGAGATGACGATGACGAGAATATTAAGAAAAAAATTGATATATGGCGCGAGTTTTATAAAGAACACATCAGTGAAGAATTGATAGATGAAATTTTTTATTTGGGAGCGATACGTGCCATCTCCGCGACGAAGGTTGGCAATCATCATTGCTATCTATTCTAACTTTTGACACTACAGCCCGAAAGAGTTCAGTTGAGCTGGATCCAAACCATTCTCTGAGATTTCTCTGCCAGGACATTTTTCTTCTACCTATGCTGCGCCGTCCTTAAATCTTTTCCTGCAATTTCTCCAATAGATTTACTTAATAAAATTAAACATCTCAAATTAGATTCATTATTTCCTAACGTCGTTATTGTGTTAAGAATATTTTGCACATTGCCGGTGACAGTCGCAGAAGAGAAATATTAGTTTTCTTTCCCGCATAAATAATGCTGTGATATCTATAATGAAACAGGATTGCTTAACTCGCCTATCAACTTTGTGCATTGAGAATAATTTGGTAAAATCATGCGATTTTTCGAAAGTTATAGACATCTTTTCCAATCAGAAAACTCGAAAAAGCACCAACCTGTATTATAAATATTTTCACTATTATATTAAAATTAAAATTTATTAAAGTTTATATTTGAAATGTTTCTTATTACATATTATTTTTACTATGTATTGATAATTTTATTTCTATAAAAGTTGAACAATTTTTTTCGCACTTCACCTTTTGCGGGGGCCCGTTCGTCACTTCTTGCCGGGGCCCGATCATTCCTCTCGGCGGCCCTGACCCCAGGTATGTTAAAATTTCAATATGTACAATACATAAAATAATCTCCTTGTCGGTAACCCTACTTCTTGCGACTTCGAATCTTTAAATATTTCGTTCCGAAGAGAATAAGCCTTTTTCATAGTCCATTTCCTTCAACATGCTCCAATTAAACAGAATCGACATCTTTTTCGTCCTACTGGTAAGTTTTAAAAAAAGTTTTATTACTGTAACTAAGAAATCAATATATGGATGCCTCAGAAGTCAAACGGTGTAAGTCAATTTTCCCTAAAAATGACTTACTGAAGTTTATATACAGGGTGTAACAAAAATACAGGTCATAAATTAAATCACATATTCTGGGACCAAAAATAGTTCGAATGAACCTAACTTACCTTAGTACAAATATGCACATAAAAAAAGTTACAGCCCTTTGAAGTTACAAAATGAAAATGGATTTTTTCGAATATATCGAAAACTATTGGAGATTTTTTATTGAAAATGGACAGGTGGCATTCTTATGGCAGGAGCATCTTAAAGAAAAATTATGGTGAAATTTGTGCACCCCATAAAAATTTTATGGGGATTTTGGCCCTTTAAACCCCCCCAAACTTTTGTGTACGTCTCAATTAAATTATTATTGTGGTACCATTAGTTAAATTCAATATTATTAAAACTTTTTTGCCTCTTAGTATTTTTTCGATAAGGCAGTTTTTATCGAGTTGAGGCTAATTTTTCAATATGTTAACATAAAAATTTTATGGGGGTTTTATTCTTTTAAACCCCCCAAATGTTTGTGTACGTTCCAATTAAAATATTACTGCGGTACCATCAGTTAAACACAGTGTTTTTAAAACTTTTTTGCCTCTTTATATTTTTTCGAAAAGGGACCTTTTATCGAGATGTGACTTCTTTTTTAATATGGTTCAAAATATCCCTAAAAATATAAATCATAAATAAATGTTCATATTATTCCCAAGTCTCCATAATCGTACTTAACCATATACAAATATGTAGTGGATTTGACAAATATTCGAAATATCTCGATAAAAACTGACTTTTCGAAAAAGTACTAAGAGGCAAAAAAGTTTTAAAAACATTGTGTTTAACTAATGGTACTACAATAATAATTTAATTAGAACGTACACAAAAGTTTGGGGGGGTTTAAAGGAACAAAACCCCCATAAAATTTTTATGGGGTGTCCAAATTTCACTATATTTTTTTCTTAAGATGATTCTGCCATAAGAATGCTACATGTCCATTTTTAATAAAAAATCTCCAATAGTTTTCGACACATTCGAAATAATCGATTTTCATTTTGTAACTTAAAAGGGCTCTAACTTTTTTATGTGCACATTTGTACTAAGATAAGTTAGGTTCAATCGAATTATTTTTGGTCCCAGAATATGTGATTAAATTTGTGACCTGTATTTTTGTTACACCCTGTATAGGGTGTCCCAAAAGTAGTGGAACGGTCGAATATTTCGCGAACTAAACATCGGATCGAAAAACTGAAAAATACGTGTTCAATAATTTTCAAAAATCTATCCAATGACATCAAACACCAACCCCCACTATACCCCCTGGAGGTGGGGTGGGGGGTAACTTTAAAATCTCAAATGGAAACACCCAGTTTTTCTTGCAGATTTTAATTCGTTACGTAAAAGTAAGCATCTTTTATTCAAGACATTTTTTCGAAATGTGGATAGATGGCGCTATAATTGGGAAAAACGATTTATCCTAATACCACAGGTAAATTATAGAAACTGTCTAATATCTCACGAAATACACTTCCAAATGAGAAACTAAAAAACAGATTTTTAATCTTTTTCGAAAACCTTTTAAATAACACCAAACGTGACCCTCAAACCCACCCCCTGGAGGTGGGGTGGGGGGTAACTTTAAAATCTTAAATAGCAACCCCCACTTTTGATTGCAGATTCTGATTCGTCATAAAAAATTAAGCAACATTTATTCGAAACATTTTTTTATTTCTGGTAGATAGCGCTAATAAATCGTATTTTTCCAATTAAAGCGCCATCTATTAACAATTCTAAAAAATATTTCGCATAAATCTTGCTTAATTTTTCATGACGGCTCAGAATCTGTAATAAAAAGTTGGGGTTGCTATTTAAGATTTTAAAGTTACCCCCCACCCCACCTCCAGGGGGTGGGATGGAGGGTCACGTTTGGTGTTATTCAAAAGGTTTTCGAAATAGATTAAAAATCTGTTTTTTAGTTTCTCATTTGGAAGTATATTTCGTGAGATATTAGACCGTTTCTATAATTTACCTATGGTATCAGGATAAATTGTTTTTCCCAATTATAGCGCCATCTATCCACAGTTCGAAAAAATGTCTAGAATAAAAGTTGCTTGCTTTTATGTAACAAATTAAAATCTGTAAGAAAAACTGGGGGTTTCCATTTGAGATTTTAAAGTTACACCCCACTCCACTTCCAGGGGGTGTAGTGGGGGTTTGTTAGTGTTTGGTGTCATTGGATAGATTTTTGAAAATGATTAAACACGTATTTTTCAGTTTTTCGATCCGATGTTTAGTTCGCGAAATATTCGACCGTTCCACTACTTTTGGGACACCCTGTATAATAATATATTAATTATTATTTCCTTGTTTGTATTTATGAATATGTTACCCATATTATGATAAATAAAGACGGTTTATTTGTTTTTAATAATTACTTATATTTCTGCAACTACATTCAGAAACATCTTAGTATCTCATTTTAAACACTTATTGACTTACACCGATTGGCTTCTGAGGCATCGATATGTCAATTTTGTAAGTTTCATCTTTTTTTTATTATTTCAACTGACATATTTATTTATCTATTTATTGAATATTATTTTAAATATTACAGATTACTAAATTTACCTTTAGTAGTAATTTTCATTTTATAATTGGCATTCCTTTTTTATTTTATTTGAAAACCTTTTCCTATACATTTTTTTACATTAACTTTAAATTTCTCTCCAACAAATACTGGAAACATTGACCAAAATGTATGAGCGCATTACTAGATTAGAATATAGCACCAAAGGAGCTATTCCTAAGAATTTTAATGCCAGATAGTCTGAGGATCATGGAATGGAATGCAAATGGACTACTGCAGCATCAACAAGAACTGCAGACTGTCCTAGACATTGAAAAAATAGACATTTGTCTCATTTCTGAAACACACTTTACAAATGAAACCTACATTCACTTTAAGGATTTAAAGTATACCATACCTTACATCTGGATAATACAGCCAGAGGTGGTAGTGCTATCATAATAAAAGAAACAATTAGACATCATCAAGAAATATGCTACAAAACAGAAATATTCCAAGCTACTTCAGTATGTGTTAAAACAAAATCTTTTGAGCTTATCGTTACCGCTGTCTACTCTCCACCAAAACATAACCTCAAAAAAGATCAATATCTAGAATTTTTGAATAGACATGGCAAAAGATTTATAATTGGTGGTGATTTTAATGCCAAGCACACCCATTGGGGTTCTAGGTTAATTACAACAAAGGGGAAGGAACTCTTGCAGGCAGTTAAGCAATTAAAATGTGAAACACTTTCAACAGGTAAACCGACGTCTTGGCCTACTGATTCCAACAAAATTCCAGACCTGATTGATTTTTTTATAACTAGAAATATTTCTGTTAATTATTTACATATTGAAGAAGCTTGGGACATAAACTCCGATCATTCACCCATCCTTCTCACAGTTAGTGATACTGTTATTCAAAGCCAGCCACCTCCTAAACTGACTAATAGGCTAACAGATTGGCGGAGTTTTCAGCTTCACTTAGAAGAAACAATCAATCTCAAAGTTTCACTAAAAACTAGATATGAACTTGATGAGGAAACGGAATGTTTTGTTAAACAAGTTCAATAAGCCGCTTGGAATAACTCACCTGAACTGATTCATAGAGTTAAAGGTAATAATTACCCTAAAGAAATTAGAAAGCTAATCGAAGAGAAAAGAAAACTCAGAAGAATCTGGCAACGCTCTAGAGCTCCATCTAATAAAACAAAACTAAATAATGCTACACAACAGCTTAAAAGAGAAATTAAAAAAAATAAAAACGAATCAATTAGTAACTATCTAAGAGAATTGACAAATGATAGCACAACTGATTATTCCCTCTGGAGAGCCACTAAGAAATTAAAACGACCGATAATGCAAAATTCCCCACTAAGAAATACAGATGGAAGCTGGGCAAAAAGCAATTTAGAGAAGGCTAATAAATTTGCTGAATATCTCGAGGAAACATTCCAGCCAAATGAAGGTGATAACACACTGCAATGGGGAAATTCCACACAGGAAGAAGGTGAAATTGAACTAGTCACCCCAAAAGAAGTGGCCGACGAAATTAAATTAAACATCAATCCCAGGAAAGCACCTGGGTTTGACTTAATTACTGGGGAAATCTTAAAACAACTTCCTAAAAAAGCCATAGTAAAACTGACATATCTCATAAATGCCTCGTTCAGATTAAGATATATTCCCAAGATATGGAAAGTGGCTGAGGTCATAATGATCCTTAAACCTGGAAAACAACCAAATACAGTATCATCGTACAGACCGATTTCATTGCTACCCGTAATTTCAAAGCTGTACGAAAAGCATTTGCTGAAAAGGTTGAAACCTCTCATAGATGCTAAGGCTCTAATTCCATCACACCAGTTTGGGTTTCGAGAAAGTCATTCAACTATCGACCAAGTCCATAGAATAACGGATATAATAGAGAGGTCGCTAGAAGGAAAGAAAGTTTGCTCCGCTGTCTTCCTCGACGTGGCGCAAGCTTTTGATAAGGTATGGCACGAAGGACTTAAGTACAAATTAAGCAGGATTTTGTCAAGACAATACACAGAATTATTGGAATCTTATATATCAGAGAGAGTTTTTAGGGTTAAGCAAGAAGAAGCCTACTCGGAACTAAAGGAAATCAATGCAGGGGTACCACAAGGTAGTGTGATAGGACCGGTCCTATACCTATTATACACTAGTGATATCCCTGAAGTACAACATAATACAATAGCTACCTTTGCTGATGACACTGCCGTCTTAGCCGTAGGTGAAGACCATGAAGAAGCAGCAAGAAAACTACAAATATCTCTTAACAGACTTAACGAGTGGACTAAACGCTGGCGAATTAAATTAAACGAAATGAAGTCAGTGCATATAAATTTTACAAACAAGAAAAATCAATACATTCCTGTTAACGTAAATAATACTCAGATACCATATGCCGACACCGCAAAGTATTTGGGTATTACACTAGACGCTAGGCTACGCTGTAAGGTCCATGTTAAAAAGAAACGAGAACAGCTTAACATGAAGTATAAAAAAATGTATTGGCTATTCGGAAGACAATCCACTCTCTCGATCTACAATAAAATACTTTTGTATAAACAGATTATAAAACCTATATGGACATATGGCATCCAACTATGGGGCTGCGCTAGTAATACAAATTTAATTATCATTCAACGATTCCAAAACAAAGTGCTAAGGAGCATTGTCAACGCTCCATGGTACTATAGGAACAGTGATCTCCATAGGGACCAAGACATGGATACTGTTAACAAGACCATAGAAAAATTTGCCAAGAGTCACGAACAACGACTTCTTCAACACGTCAATGTTGAGGCCATCCAGCTCCTCGACAACACGGATCTAGCTAGAAGACTCAAGAGGAAGAAACCCTTCGAGTTAGTTAAGTGAAAAATATTGCACGGTGCAAGTGATGGTACAAGTTAAAATTTGTGCAATATATTAACAGAACCTAGGGGGTACTATCGAGTTTGTCCTTAGTCTTAAGTTTTTTAGTAGTAATTTAGGTTAGAAATAAGTTGCTCATTGATCACATTATTTGATCAGATTGTAATGTCCTTAAGCATCTTATTGGTGTTTAATAAATAAAAAAAAAAACTTTAAATTTGATAAACTTGCGTCTGTTTGAAGTTCCTTATTTTCTGAAAATAAGATTTTTCATTGAGCTTAAACACTTGGACTTGACTATGCAGAAAACGTAACATTGCTCAATATCTAGTAACTTGGGTCTTCCTCTCCTTGGAATGAATACTCGCCATATAATACAAATGGACCAGTAAACAGTCCTGTATTCCACCGTCTTCCTCCTCTAATAGTGAAAGTGGATCAGTAACACATGCTGCATTCTGCCAGCCATCGTCTTATAAAAAAAATGGAACAGAATAAAGCCTTCATTCCACCGGCTCCTCATCTTATATGGACTAGCAATAAATAGTAGCCATTACACCGGCTGCATTACAGATCTGGAACATCGTCGCGACTTAGCATCGTCAACTTTTCATCCAGAAGCCATATATGGAAGAATGCATGGCAAGTCAAGTGTTTCGTGAGGACATTTTTCATTCAATATTTAGGACTTAAGCCAGCTTTTTACCTTTGGGCCTTCAGCCACCTTTTTGCCTTTGGGCTTCAGTCAATTAATTTTATTTGGATCTTTAGTCACCATTTTTAAACCTTCAACAAGCTTTGTACAGGACTTGCTTTAAAGTAGAGGCAAGTCTGTTAAAATGTATTTCTTAAATAAAATGTTTATTTAAATTCTTGTCTTAGGCTTTGATCTCCGTTGTGATTGTTCTTGATATCATTGTTCGTCTTAGGGATTATAGCCGGACTACCTCTGAGAAGAGGTACAGATCTTTATGATTGTCGTTGTGGTGGTGAAGAGGACAAACTTTAGTTAAGGCTCTTCACTATTCTAAATCAATCGTGGATTTCAAAATGGTATACTTAACCCACGTGGTTAGAACCTTACACCGTGTATACAAAATGTCGCCGCCTGTTTAAATTTTCAGCATTTCCATTAAAATAAAATTTTAATCTGCAACATGTAACCGCAACTTCTTCATCAAAAATTAAAATTACCAATAACGCCGAGGAATGGATTTCTCTTCTAGGTCAGAAAAATCAATTAACGAATTCGATTTTGTTTGTACACGTTCTTGATTATATGAATTTGCTTGCTTATTAATCTGTAATCGATATACTGTCATTTATAATAGAAAAGTATAGTTAACAGAAGTTTAAACAAACTTTGGAGGAAACAGTCACAGTTCGAGCATGGTCAACAAAAGAGTGAGTTCGATTAGGGACGAGAATAGGGTTTCGTGTAAGTTTAAAGCTTTTACTCATTTGTTGCACGGTTTATTTTAGAGACATAAGTAGTTCATTTAAATTTTCTAAACTAAACAATTTTATACAAGATGTTAGTAAATAAGTGCGACAAACTTCAGGGGGTAATTCTGCATAAAAAATTTACATTTTGCTCTATAAACGTTTGTTCGCAAATGCTTATTTTCCGAGATACGGGGTGTTGAAAAGTTTTCTTACAAACTGATGATTTATTTATTGCTCTGAAACCGGTTGAGCTATACCGGTAGTTATTGCGCACTTTTTGATCTATCATCATCAAGGCTTTTCAGAGGTGTAACCAGGATGATCCTAGGGCGGGAGGGGTTACATCTACTTGATGGTCTCTGCGGGGTATGGAATAGTAATGGTGTTAAGCGTATGAGGCTTTTCATTCCGCATTGAATGTTTGCTCAATTTGCTGCTCTTACTTATAGCTCTCTGATACGCTTATTGCGGTGAATCACTCCGCATGAGTTCCTGTGTATTGTCAAAGTTTGTTGTATGACTTACCTTTCGTTACAATTTTCTTTCACTTATATTTCGATATGTGTAGTTCCCACCAGTTTCTGACTTTCAGGACTTTGATGTTCTTTGTGACCTGGTCCTTCCATCTCTCTCTGGGTTTTCATCTTGGTCTTTCAGTTTCTGGTTTCCATCTGCTGATCTTCTTAATCAGTAGGTCGTTTTTCCTTCTCTCTATGTGTCCCAGCCATCTCAGTCTCTGTGCTTTAGTAAATCTAACTATGTCTTCTCCCTTCATTATGTCTCTTAGTTCATGGTTCATTCTTTTTCTCATTTCTCCGTTGTCCATTCTTATCGGGCCCATAATCCGTCTGAGGATTTTCCTTTCGAATATTCTTAATTTTTTTTCATCTTTTTCCTTGAGGCAGGCACATTGTCTCAGCTACGTATGTAATTACTGGTCTGATTGCAACTCTGCATATTTTCAAGTTTGTATTTGTGGATAAGCTCTAATCTTTCATTAGCCTATGATACCTACATTATGTTTTTTTGCCTGCTAGTATTCGCTCCGTTACGTCTTCACTTCTCTTATTATTGATTTTTACAATTATCTACTTTCACATATTTAAATTGTTGAACTCTTTTAAAAGTCTAGTTTTCTATCTTGATTTCTCTCGTCTTGTTATTTTCTCTTCTAGAGCAGAGTTGATATTTTGTCTTCCCTTCGTTAATTTCTAAACATCTTTTCTGTGCTTCATTTGCCAGAGTTGTTAGTGCTTCTTTTAATCTTTCCTTACCTCTTCCCATAAGAACTATATCATCTGCATAAGCTACTATTTGTGATGAGGAGTGGGATAGTTCTTTTATTTCCGCTCGCCTTGACTGTACCTTTTACTGCTATGTTTAATAGTGTGGTTGACAGGGAATCACCTTGTCGCACTCCTGTTTCTATTGCAATTGATTTTGTGCTACCATCTTTTCTGTTGTTACTTTAGCTCCAGATCGATCCATACTCATTTTTGTTAATCTGTAGGGGAGAGTGGGGTAAAATGATCCCTTCGGGTCTAAATGATCCCTCGTTTTCTGGCCGTATTCGCAAATCTACCGAAGTACTGAGATATGACAACTATGCAGCTTGAACCACCTTTCAATATGCGGTACAGCCGACTGGGATTTAGTTCCGACCAGACAAGCAACAAGCGAAAGTTAAAATTTTTCCACCCCGATCTAAAAAGTTGTTAAATTTACGATTAATATCTAGTGATTTAATACCTAATTGAAAATTGATTGTGTTGGGCATTACTCGTTGAGGTTAAATAGCTGTATTGAAGTGTAAGTTCATTTATTTTATTAATGTTATAACTTAGGCTATATTCAAGGTTAGGATATTTGGTGTATGATGGGTTAAAATTATCCCTCTACTGCGGGGTAAAATGATCCTGCTCGCGAATGGGATCATTTTACCCCGTATCTCATAAAATGTACATTTTTTATTTTTAATCAAATCACAGTCGTTAAAGATTTCTTGTGCCACCGATGCTGATTTTTAACAGAAAACGAATGAAGGCAGAGCTAACATATCGTGCACTTTCAGGTACTGTTTTTACGTGCAATGATAGTGGATGGATGCGAATAGAAGTTTTTACACAGTGGTTTGATCACTTTCTGTCCTTTGTAAAACCCAGTGAGATTGATCCAGTTCTGCTCATATTAGATGGGCATTTGTCGCATACAAGAAATCTTGATGTTATGTTGAATGCCGGAGCAAATTTTGTGACTATATTATGTCTTTCCCCTCACTGCACACACAAGCTCCAGCCTCTGGATATTGCAGTTATGGGTCCTATTAGTGCTTATTTAGACCAGGCACTGGAAAAGTGGTTAAATAATTACCCTGGAAGAACGGTTACCGTGTTTTAAATTAGTCAAATATTCTGCGAAGGTTATCTAAAAGCCTGTATACCAGTCAACGGAATTAACAGATTCCGTAAAACAGGAATTTTTCCATATGAACCTGAAGTTTTCCAGGAAAGTGATTTTTTAGCTGCACAACTAACCGATGAGACACTTGAAGAACTACCTCAACCTGATGATCCATTCAGAAATCCAATACCAGGACCTAGTTCGCATCACGCGGAGGAGTTGATTCGAGAGGAAGCAAGTCCTTTTCTGTAACACCTTAAGATTGCCATCCGCTTCCAAAAATTAAAGGCAAACGCAACACCACCCAAAGAAAGTCTTATGGAAGTTCAGTTTTAACCAGCACGCCGGCGCCGTATAAAGATGCACTTGAAGATAACATTAAGATGAAAGAAACAAAAGGAAAATAGAAAAGGGCCATTCAGGTAGCTAAGACAACAGTGAAGGCGAAGAAACAAAATAATTCTAGTTCTTCAGATACAGAGGATGATGATCAAAATGCAATATGTCTATATTGCTCCGAGGAGTATTCTAGATCTGTAGGAGTAGAAGGATGGATCCAGTGTTCCACCTGTTCAAAGTGGGCCCTAGATCAGTGCACTGGAGTCGACGAAGAAGATTCAACTTTTGTGTGTGACATGTGTTCTGACTCACCTTTAGGTAAGGTTCGACCGAAACTGAGTCTATAACTTTTTCTACTTGTATTACTTTAGTGTTTAGCATGTCCTGTTACGTAAAAAGCTTAATGTTCCTTTTTGTACGATTCTTTTTCATAGGGATTATTTTAACCGCACGTTAGGGGTAAAACGATCCTTTCGCACTTTTTTGAAAACATGATGTTTTTTGTTGTATTAATAAAACTTCATCCAAATTATATAGAATATAGAGTTTTAGGTAGATAAATTGTGTACTTCATCCTGAGTAAAAGGCGGATGTTACAATATTTGCAGATTTTTTTTGCCCCACCTTCCCCTATATCTTGAATTTTCATTTTAATAAATAATTTATTTCTTCCAATATAGTCAAAGGCTTGTCAGAAGTCTGAAGTGGGGTGGGGAGTTTGTTGTGTTCTTGGCACTTCTCGATTGTTTTTGTGTAATTATGTAGATCGCATCTGTAGTGGCTCCGCCCTCTCTGATAGTAGAGTAAATGGACTGGCAAAAGGCTTCTAGAAAAGATTTTCGTGGGCACTTTGTTGCTAAAATGTAAAACCCATATTTTTTGGTTTCTAATATATTTGTAATGCAAAATCACTTGGTCGTCCAAAAATCGTTGCGGGAGGGGACCGGTGGGGAGCCTTACAAAAAAAAGTGCAATTTTTTTTTCATCATTTTTCGGATGTGCAATATCCGAAAATTCATTCCTTAAAGTTGCATACCCATCAGGACATTAGAAATATTTGTTTTTAATTTATAAAAATACGTCAAACCATTGTTGTATACGGAGCGCCTTCATATAAAATCACTTGCCCTGACAACCCATATTTTTAAAAACGTTTACATCGCTCTATCTCGAAAAATATTAGGTCTAGCAAAAAATGACTTTCTGTAAACGTTATAGACCAAACATCAGAGAACATGGGAGTGTTTTTGGAATTTTGATTGGACAATTAGTTTAAGAAAAAATTAAATAAATCGAACGGCATGTCACGACGGACAGTGGTGAACGCAGAGATGCGAGGAAGGGCGAGATTCTATGCGGGAGTCAACCCCTAATCGACTCTACTGACCGGGATGTTGTTAGGGTCGTTTTTACCTTGAGATGCTGTTCTTTCTTTAAATTCTTTACTATTATAAGATTTAGTTTTAGCGCGAAATCCACTGAGATTAAACAATTAAACCTATTGGTAAGTTAACAATATTGTACCTAGTTATTAGTATTACAGCTAAAATTTTTTTGTATCCATCTAGAAATGGATTTAACAAACAGCAGCAGCTCTGACAGCTAACTTGAGTAAAAAATCAGATTAAGGCATGTTTCTTTCCGAAAATCTGATGTCGGACAAGACGTTTTTATTCAAAATGTGTGTCTTATTTGTTTGGAACGAGGAAGGCTGGTTAATTCTCAAGAAAAATCTAAAAAAACTTTTATTCAATGCACGAGTGAACGTATGAAAAATTGTCATGATGATAAATATATGCGGCATATATTCTCAAAATTTGATGATCTACAAAATCAAGATTTTTTTAAATGGCACAAAAATTGTTACAAATCCTATATGAGCTCAAAGAACATTGCCTCGTACAAGTCAAAAAATACTAAACTGATGTTTCGTAGAGAAGATATTTTTCAAAAACGGCCCTTGCGATCACCTTTTAATTCACAAAAGTGCATCTTTTGTCAGAAGCGCTCACCGAAACAAAAACTATGCCAAGCTATGACTAATAATATACAAGAAAAATTAAGAGCTATATCACGAAGCAACCCTGTGTTCTTTGCGAGAACTGGAGACGACTTAATTGCCTCGGAAACAAAATATCATGCCGCTTGCGTTTCAACTGAATTACACAATCGAAATACAAAATCTGTTGGAAATACTGATATTAACAAAACAGAAAATGAAGCATTTGGGAAACTTTTGGAGGAAATGGAGAAAGGGTTTTGAGAAAGGTAAAGGATACAATACAAAATCGATTGGCAAAAGGTATCGTGAAATTAGTGGCATTGACGACATGAGCGAGAAACAAATAATTAAAAAAATGAAAAACCATTTTGGGGATGCTGTTGAATCAGTAAGGTCTCCCAGACAAAACGAGCCCACAATATTTTTAAGGAAGTTCTCGAAAGAACAGGCAATTGAGACAATCGTGCACAACCACGACGAATCTGACACTCTCAGTTTCAGTTTCGGTGCATCGGAGCAACACATTCTAGTCAAAATCTGCCAAACTATCCGAAGTTAGATAAACAAGATGTCAACTGAGCCCGACTTAAAAAAAATGAATGTTAGAGACTACAAAAAGTCTATTCCTGAAAGCTTGTATTCTCTTGTTAACCTTATAGTCCGAAATGAAAGCGAGAATGAAAAGGAGACTGAAACCCTAAGCATTTGCCAAGACATTATTTTTGTCTGCTCAAAGGGAAAAATAAAAACTCCAAAGCATATTGGGCTAGGACTTTTAGTTCATCACGAAACAAGATCAAAAAAAAACTCATTGAAGCAATGCACGCCTGCGGTCATTCAATTTCATACATCAATACTCTTAGAGTGAGTGCGTAACAGCATCGCCCAAGAAGAAATTCAACTTTACTTGGAGAATGATCATGTGACCATACCGAGACAATTGGTACCCGACAGATTTGTCCAATTTGCCGCTGACAACATTGACATTTTGGAAGAGACCTTGGACAAATCACCTACTTTTCACGAAACCCAAATTGCTGCCTTCCAGAGAGGACCATTGAATGAAGATATACCTGTACAATTAAAATGTTTGCCATATAATCAGAAGCTGACAATACCTAATGATTTTCATTCCCTTCATAAAAGTTATTTTGAGAAATCAAAAAGAAAAGTACAATCAGAAGAAAATAAACTGATCATCATAGAAAAGAGCCAGAATCTTAATAATAACATACGATGTCGTAACATGGCATGGTGCATTTGCAGAATGAGGGACTCTGTTAGGAATGAAACCGTTATCCTACAGTGGTCAGGATTTCATATACTGACTTTGGAGGATAAATCACATGTAACGACCTATGGCTACTTACCTGTTCTACCCCATGTCTCGTCAGAATATGATACCGTTTGGACTGTTGTCAGAACGTGCAGTGAAATTGCTAAGAAGCTAAATAACAGATACACCGTACTGACATTTGACCAAGCGATCTATTATAAAGCTAAAGAGCTCCAATGGTCCCAGCCAGAAGACACAAGGAATGTAGTTATTCGTCTAGGTGGATTCTACATTGTTATGAACTTCCTGAAAATAATTGGTCAATTTATGACAGATTCTGGATTTGCTGACGTATGGTTGGACAGTGGTCTATATGCTCAGTCCACAATTGATGGTATTTTATCTGGTAAAAAGTACAATAAAGCTATACGAGCCCATAATTTGACATACGAAGCTGTGTCAAGATTATTAATAACTCTGTATAAGAAGTGCCTTTTAGGCTGTGCTAGTCCTTCTGTATATCTAGTAATTAAGAAATAGGTACGTAGATGTAATTGTTTGTATTACTATCCTTTGTTCTTGATTCCGAAATTAATTCCAGGGAAAACCGATGCCATTTTAGAATATGTACATACCAAGCTTTTGAACTTTAACCATTTTACGACGTCCTTAATAAGCTTTATAATGATAAAATAATTGAATCTGTAAGACCATTTTTGGGGATACCTCGACGTACTAAGTCATCTAGGGCTCGATAACACGGAATGAGTCCCACCAGAACTCAATCCTTTTGATATCATAAATATCTGGGATAAGTGAATTTTCCCCTTTGAGGGAGTGTGAGCCGTATGGCTAAATCTGGATAAATATAATAATAATAATAATAAGTATACAACAGTAGCTTAAATATATACAACATTACCTATTATTAATATTATGATAATATAACTACATACTACTATCACTTAACACAGCGTTTCTCAGCGTTTTACCATTTGCGACCCAATTTTCCATAATTATTTTCACCGCGCCCCCCTCGTTCAATAACAATATATCGTTCAATAACAATAATACTTCGTAGTGAGTACATTAACAAACCCCGAGAATTCTTCGAGTTAAAATTAAACCTTCGTGAAAAGCAAAAATTAGTTTTAATAAAAACTTTCACTGTGAATGAAATAGCTTTACTTGCCTCTTATAAAGTCTGATATTAAATAGCCAGATCTAAAAAGCCTAACACTATTGGTGAAGATCTTATATTACCAACTGAAATCAAAATTGTAGAAACTGTGTTTGGAGATAATTTTGCTACAAATTGGAGTTTATACCTCTATCAAATGATACTGTTGCCCGCCGAATTGGTGATATAGCTGAATATCTACAGGATCAGCTAATCAGGAAGTTGCGTGAAAAGCCGTTTTCGATTCAGCTTGATGAGGCAACAGTAGCCATAAATATGCTCATTTTATTGCCTACGTTCGATTTTGTGATGGCAGATCAGTAGCAGAACTACTTTTATGCAAACCAATAGAATTGATAGCAAAGTCGCTTGCATTATTTGCTATGTTAAATGATTATATAAATGAAGCAAACATAGAGACACTGTATGATCAACAGAGAAGCTCTGGCTTGAATATTGTGCTAACTACGGTTGTAACAATAGTTAATAATTATCTACATAAAAATGAGACCTTTGAAAACTAGAATCTTTTCTTTACTTTGCAAAGTCATGGATGCGGTACATTCAGCATTATTATTTTATTGTGAGGCAAGCTGGTTATTACGTGGGAAATTTTTACAACGTGTTTTGAATTAAGACATGGAATCGCCATTTTTCTAGGAGAAGAAAAGAGGCCGCAAGCCAAGATGTTTCACGATGGTATATTTTTGATGAAATTGAGTTACTTGGTTGATATATTCGAGAAACTAAATATTTTGAACTTACGACTTCAAGGGGCCAATACACATATATTTGATACGAATGATAAAATTAACGCTTTCTGTAGAAAATTGAAATTATGGAGCAGTTTTAAAATGTTTTAAAACTTACCAGGTTGAAGAACAACACGTGAAAGTTGTTTTTGTAACCATTGAAAATCATTTAGCAATGCTGACAAAAAATTTTAAAAGATACTTTTTTGCCGACGACCAATTAATACTTACCTAATAGTTATGAGTGGGTATGAGTGGGTCGGGAATCCGTTTCAAATTACATCCGAAGAGCTCTCTACTGCAGAAGAAGAAACCTTCATAGACTTCACAGCAAATGCCGAAATCAAGAAACAGTTTAACATTAGATCCCTCTTTGAATTTTGGGCAGGGGTAAATGATGAGTTTTCTGCACTGAAAACCAGAGCGTTTCGTATACTATTACCGTTTTCACCATCCTAACCTTTGCGAAAAAGGATTTTCCGCGATGGCTGCTTTAAAGACCAAATATAGATCGCAGCTAAATATAGAGAAAGAACTGAGAGCGTCTATTTCTAATATTACACCCTGTTTTGATAAGCTTTGCTCTGCAAAACAGGCCCAAGGAAGTCACTAATTTACATTAAATTAGTTGATTTAATATTCAGTGCTCATAACTATGTATAGCTCCTTGTTCATGGGTATTTTATTTTTTTGTTTGTCAGAATTTTGTTTTGCTTTGATTTTATTAAATTAGTCAATGTTTTAGGTGTTTTTTTTTTTATATTTTCACGCCCCCTTATTGCTAAAAGCGCGCCCCCCTAGGGGGGCGCGCCCCACAGGTTGAGAATCACTGACTTAACACGTACAATATTCCAAAAGTGTTAATAATCTGATAACAAAACGAGCCAAAAAAATCTCTATTTAGTACGCTAGCAGTCTTCATCATCCCTAAAATCGGCATCACAATGAAAAAACGACCCTAACAACATCCCGGTCAGTAGAGTCGATTAGGGATTGACTCTCGCATATAATCTCGCCCTTCCTCGCATCTCTGCGTTCACCACTGTCCGTCGTGACATGCCGTTCGATTTATTTAATTTTTTCTTAAACTAATTACCCAATCAAAATTCCAAAAACACTCACATGTTCTCTGATGTTTGGTCTATAACGTTTATAGAAAGCCATTTTTGCTAGACCCAATATTTTTCGAGATAGAGCGATGTAAACGATTTTAAAAATATGGGTTTTCAGGGCAAGTTATTTTATATGAAGGCGCTCCATATACAACAATGGTTTGACGTATTTTTATAAATTAAAAACAAATATTTCTAATGTCCGGATATGCATGCAAATTTGAGAAATGAATTTTCGGATATTGCACATGCGAAAAACGACGAAAAAAAATTGCAGTTTTTTTTTGTAAGGCTCCCCACCGGTCCCCTCCCGCAACGATTTTTGGACGACCAAGTGATTTTGCATTACAAATATATTAGAAACCAAAAAATATGGGTTTTACATTTTAGCAACAAAGTGCCCACGGGATCGCACAATAGGATCCCTTTTAAACTATACTATGAATCCTTGCTGGTAGTCCCTAATTTTTTTCTCTCTGAATTGAGTGAGTTTTTTTGTTGATACTCCTCTATAGTTGTTACAATCTGGTCTGTTACTTCTCCTCCTTTTTTAAATATTGCTATAATTCTGCCTTCTTTCCAATCCTCGGGCATTTCTTCTGCTTTCCATTCTAACTCTTAGGTTATAGATGATTGTTAATAATTTTACCCCTCTTTTTTTAATTAGCTCGTTGGTAATTTCATCTGGACCACGTGTTTTATTCTGCTTCATTTTTTAACGGTGTTTATAAATATTCATCATATGTTGGTATTGCCATTTCATTATCTCTCACGTCTTCCATTGCGCATTCTTCCTATTCAGGGCTTTCTTTGTATTCTGTTGTCGATATACTCTACTATATTCTACTACATTCTACTATATATTCTACTATATTCTCTACTATATTCTCTACTATATTCATCTCTGTTGTCGATATACTGTCATTAATAGAAAAATACAGTTAACAGAAGTTTAAACAAAATTTGGAGGAAACAGTCTAGTCCAGGAACCGAAGCTTTTCACCTCGCAATTTTTACAGAATGGATCAATTTGCTTGAAAATTTAAGAGTAAGTAGTAGCTAGTCCAAGGATCAAAACCTATATGATGCCGAAAGGCGATTTTACCATGGGGGTGGTTGCCACCCCATCTCGGGGGTGGGAATTTTTTATTATATTTTGATCACAAAAGGTAATAAAAAAATTCATTCTAAGCAAAAAATGTTCTATAGATTTTTTTGAAAAATTAATAGTTTTCGATTTATTCGCTATCGAAAGTGTTAGTTTTACATATATGTCGAAAAAATCAATGTTTTTCGATATACTCGTTTACGATTCACTCAATTTTTGCAGTAGAAAATTTTTTTTAAAGCCAAGTTCTTGGTAATTAAATAACCTACAATTTCGTATTTAAACATTTTTTCGTATCTCTGATGCTAATCTTTCTATTCTGAAGAAAATGGCATTTTTTACCAAATTACAAAAATTCGTTATTCGCTTTTAACTCCAGTTTTTAAAAACTAATCATTCTAAGCCAGTCAAACTTCTAGTAGAATCCATTAATAATACATAAATAAAGAAGAATGAATGAAGGCCAATGACTAAAAACACCGCTAACTTGCTTTATTCTGCTTCCAATTGGATGTCTCCTTTTTTTTCAAAAAAATATATTGATTTTTTAACGGTAAATTTTTTATTTTTTATCTTAGAAAGTTTAGTAAAAAAGAATTTTGTAGGTTTTTATAAGGACTACAAGACTGTTAACATTAAATCTTTTTAAAATCCTCAGTCGCAAAAAGAGGTGACTTTGAAAGGGTTACATAGAATGAAAGGGTTAAGGAATACATAAATAAAGAAGACCAAATAAGTTAAATGACTAACTTTTATTAGGGTGGTGATTAGGGGGTTGCTCCCGATAACTTTTTCGCTGAAAAAAATAGGGACTGACATCCCTTTCATTATAAGTCACTTAATTTTTGAGCTAGAGACTTTTTTGTTATTTGTGGAGATAGATATTTCCAATTACTTTAAATTAGTTTAAACAAGTTATCCTCCAAAAATGCATAGTTTCCCCGTCTTTTGACTTTGAAACTATAATATTTAGCATTTGACGAAGAAGAGCTAACATATAATAAAGTATAGCTCGATTACTATTGGTCTTAAAGAAAATTAATAAAAACGGTTTTGTTTATTTTTTCAAAAGCTACATTTTTGTTAAGTAATGTTGTTTTGATAAAACGAAAACTTTTTGAGTTATTAGCAGAAAACTTTTTCGATTTAAAACTAACACTTTCGATAGCGAATAAATCGAAAACTATTAATGTTATCAAAAAAATGTATAAAACGTTTTCTGCTTAAAATGAATGTTTTTACCAACTTTTGAGGTCAAAATATAATAAAAAATTTTCACCCCGAGATGGGGTAGCAACCAGCCCCACGGTAAAAGCGCCTTTCGGCATAATATAGATTTTGATCCTTGGACTATCCACTACTTATTCTCAAATTTTCAAGCAAATCGATCCATTCTGTAATAATTGCGAGGTTTTGTCCTATTTTAAGCTTCATTACTTGGACTAGTCACAGTTCGTGCATGGTCAACAAGAGAGTGAGTTCGATTAGGGACAAGAATCAGGTTTCGTGTAAGTTTAAAGCTTTGTTCATTTCTTGCACGTTTTAATTTTAACCACAGGTAATTCATTTAAATTTTCTAAAATTAAATTTTATACAGGGTGTTAGTAAAAAAGTGCGACAAACTTCAGGGGGCAATTCTGCATGAATAATAACGGCAGTTTCAGTTTGTTACATAAACGTATATCCACAAATACTTCCGAGATACGGGGTGCTGAAATTTTTCTTACAAACTGCGGAATTATTTATTTTTATGAAACCGGTTGATCTATATCTATACAATTGGAATTTTGTGTGTATTAAGAGACAGTTATTACGCATTTTTTGACATATCAACATCAAGACTTTTCATTCCGGATGGAATGTCTGCCGCTCTTACTTAGAGCTCTCTGATTAGCTTATTGCGGTGAATCACTACACATCACTTCTTGTGCATTGTCAAAGTTTGTTATATGATTTGGATTTTGTTACAATTTTCTTCCACTCATTTCAAAATGTGCATAGTTCCCTCCAGTTACTCATTTTCGGGATTTTGATGTCTCTCTTAACCTGATCCTCGATCCTCCCTTCTCTCTCTGGGTCTTACGGTTGGTCTTTCAGTTTCTGACTTCTATCTGGTGATCTTCTTAATCCAGTGGGTCGTTTTGCATTCTCTCTATGTGTCCCAGCTATCTCAGTCTCTGCGCTTTAATAAATCTAACTAAATCTTCTTCCTTCATTATATCTCTTAGTTCATGGTTCACTCTTCTTCTCATTTTCCGTTTTCCATTCTCATAGGACCCCTAATTCTTCTGAGGATTTTCCTTTCGAATATCCTTAATTTTCTTCAACTTTATCTGTAAGGCACATTGTTTCAGCTTCGTATGTAACTACTGGTCTTATTGCAACTCTGTATATTTTCTGTTTTGTATTTCTGGATTAGTTCTTGTCCTTCATTAGCCCATGATATCTCCAATGTGTTTTGTAGCCTGCTTGTATTCACTCCGTTACTTCTTTACTTCTCTTATTTTTTACATTTATAATTACTCACAAATATTTAAATTATTGAACTCTTTCAAAAGTGCAGTTTTCTATCTTGATTTCTCTCGTCTTATTATCTTCCTTTATATAGCTGAGTAGATATTTTGTTTTTCCTTCGTTAATTTCTAGATCGCTTTTCCGTGCTTCATTTGCCAGGGTGCGAGTTTACAAAACCTATACTATTTCAGTCATGGGAGCGACTGAATTCGAGTAGGTTTTGTATGCAGAATATTAGTTACATATCCTATGCTATTTCGGTCCAGAAATTAACTGTATCGGTGTAGGATCTGTAAGCGAAATTTTTTATTATTATTGAGCAAATTTCTATACTGTTTCAGTCATGTAAATAAAACTAATCAAATATTTACTAAGTGGATTTATTATTATATCATAAAATTTAGATATGTTTTAAAAATTAAAATGAATAATATATATTTGGATATTATTAAAAATTAAAAACAAATGAATAATTACTAATATACGAATATAATATACATTATGTCCCTGTAAGTTGGAACCATATGGAAAACTTTTTTATTATTGATTTTACGAAAAAAAGATATATATTCTTCATAAAAAGTTCTGCATGGCCTAAAACCGAAGATGCAATCATCTGATATCGAGTTTTATCAATAGTATACGAGGGATGTCAAAAAATATAAATTTGTCTCAAGAGTAAAGTACCTTTATATATTTCACAAGATTGAAAATTGTTATTACAAAAATTTGTTTGGACTTAAAAATAATTTTCTTATATGCAACTATATTCTTCTAATTGAAAAAAAAATGATAGAATGCACGCCGAATTTATAAGACTTTCAGATATATTAAAAAAAATCAATGTCCCTCGAATACCACAGTGCTGAAAAAATTTGTGACAACATTGGAAAAAATGAAAACTCCGTCACAAATAGTATCTATGTTTTCTCACACAACTCTATCTGCCAGGAACCGAAAAATTCGAGTACAACCTACCGCTATAGCTCGAAGAAAGGATAGGGGACTAAAAGGTCAGAATCGCATACAGTCTGGAAGACCAACCACTCTGGAAACAAAGAAAAAGAAGAAACCTCACAACATTAGTTTAAGCATAGAAAAAAACGAGTCTAGTGCAAAAAAACACTGACTTAACTCTGTTCAATAATTTAGTAAGTATCTAATATTAGTAAATACCCATGTTATATATTTTTTAATTCTTATACAATATGTCCCACTAAGTTTAAACCTTATGGAAAAATTTTTTATTATTACTTTTACGAAAAAAAGTTGTTCTTTATAAAAAGTTTTGCATGGTCAAAAACCTAAGACACAATCATCAGATAACAAATTTTATTAAAAGTATACGAGGTATGTCAAAAAATATGATTTTCTCTCAAGAGTAAAGCACCTTTATATTCCACAATATTGAAAATTGTTATTATCGAAAGTTGTTTGGAATTAAAAATTATGTTCTAAAGGCGCGTATCCACTGAAAAGTTGGCAACTTTTGTGTTTGCAACTCTTCCGAAGTCACCAACTTTTGTTTTTTATCGTTGTCCACATCTAAACATAAAGTTGTCAACAATAATTTAGGAAACATGTTAGTTGGCAACTGGCAGTCTCCATCAAGACTATTGTGTTGACAAAATGGGGTCGATTGATGACGATTTGACGATATTAACTTAGCAGCTGCATCATTTATTATTTTGAGTAAAAAAAAGAAACGAAAACATAAATATTGGGTACGACCAAGCCTCATAGGAAGAAACACACATGGAGGAATTGAGTTAATAAATGCTTTGAGAAAAGATGATTTGTTAGCAGGACGTATTGAAGACGGACAAATAAGAAACTTTCTCCGTATGACTGATTCCGATTTTGAGTGGTTGCTCAATCTTGTTGGACCAAAAATTACAAAAAATGACACTAATTTTAGAAAAGCCATCACACCTACCGAACGCCTACTAATTACTTTAAGATTTTTGGCTACCGGAGATTCCTACACTTCATTAATGCATTTATTTAGGATTTCAAAGCAAGCGATTTCAAAAATTGTACCAGAAGTATGTATAGCAATATGTGAAGTTCTTGGCGATCAAATAAAAGTAAGTGTATTCTATTATTATAAATATTTTTGACGGTTTCTTTAGCAGAGCAAGTTTGGTAAAATATTCAATTTTTGTTCCCTGGGGTCAGGTTCGATTCGTTTCCAAAAATAACTGAAAACGCATTTAGAAAGTTTTTATTTAAGAAACTATTTTAATGCAAATCATATGAAACATCATGGGGTACACATTATTAGTCTAATATATTAGCAGTATTTATAGCTTCCAGCAGAATACTAGATGCAGCCAAACTTGTTTCCTGTTCTGTTTGTGAATCTGTGAGTGGTATATCCTGTGTTTGTTGTGGGATGTATTGTGATGAAGATGGTAATGCATATTGTGGCGAGCGTAGTTCAGGTACTGTTTGAGATTCTGTCACTTGTGGTATGTATTGTGGTGAAGGGGATGATACATATTGTGGTGATAGTAGTTGATTGTAGTGTGATGTGAGTGATGATGTGTCATCTGGTGATGAAAGAGGTGGATGTACGGGAAAACTGGAACTTGATGAATGTGTTGAAATTGGAGTCATTTGTCCAGAATGTCCAGTAGCAGGATAGTCATATTTTCCGATACTTGCTTGAAACAAAATATTTGATATTTCATGCTCCACCACATTTTGAGCATAACTTGATTTTAAAGCTTCCATTTTCATTGCAACATGCTCCCCAAAGGCACTGTATTTATGGCGATTTTTCTTAGCTTGAAGTTCTTTCAATACGTTGTAAGCTTCCTCTTGCCTTTGGTCACCAGTTGAAACCTTCCTTTATGAACATTTAGTTTTTTTCCCAATACAAGGCGCTGTCGACGGACCTGGTTGTGAATTCGGTGGTTCTGAATCCGATGATGGTGGGACTATTGTATTACTTGTATTTCCCTCATTTGGTAACAGATTTTGATTTTGGGAGATTTCTGCCTCAACTTCTTCCGACCCAGAATCCTAAAAATATATTTTTTTATAGATGCCTGGAACTGCTGAAGAGTGGAAAGTAGTGGCAACACAGTTTAATAATCTATGGAATTTTCCACAATGTACAGGAGTTATGGACGGAAAACATATTATGATTCAATCACCAGAACACAGTGGAAGCGATTACTTTAATTACAAATCGTTTTTTAGCATTGTGCTTTTTATTGTTGCTAATGCAAATTACGACGTGTTGTATATGAATGTTGGCTGCCAGGAACGCATATCGGATGGTGGTGTTTACGAAAATACCCAGTTCAAAAGAATGTTGTCCGAATGTAAACTTAATCTACCTAATAATGAAAAGCTTCCTGGTAGAGCCATGGCTGTTCCTTATGTTTTTCTGGGTGACGATGCTTTTCCATTGTCACCAAATTTGATGAAACCTTATCCAGGTACCCAAGAAAAAGGATCACAGGGAAGAATATTTAATTATAGACTATCAAGAGCGCGAAGGGTATCAGAGAATGTGTTCGGAATATTATCTGCACGATTTCGAGTTTTCAGAAAAATAATGTTACTTGAACCAACGAAAGCGGAGACAATTGTGACTGCTTGTATTTGTTTACATAATTATTTAAGAAAAAAAAAATCAAGGACCACCTACACTCCACCTGGAACTTTCGATTCTGAAGACAAAGACAGTGGTAATATTATTTCTGGAGCTTGGAGGAACGAGATGCAAAACAATATGCCATTCCATAGTTTCGATAAGAGAGCTCGGAAATCAAGTAGTGCTGCGAAAGATGTGAGACAAGAATTTGCAGAGTTTTTTATGACCGAACAAGGGAACATTCCTTGGCAAAATGACTATTAACAAATTATATAAAGTAACGAAACAAACAGCAAGAAAATTAATTAATGCATTAATAATATTAATTTTATGAAGTTATTTTATTTTTTTTAAGTTAGAAGTTAACTAACTTTCTACTAACTGCTAAATTACTAGAATATGATACGTTATGATCCTCTTTCAATCGTAGTTATTCATAGCTTGTAAATCGTAAAATAAATACAATATTGTTGCATACTTACATGTTTTTCATTTAATCCCTTTTCAAGGCATAACTTAGGTTCATTTTTGTCTGATAAAAATAGAAGTCGTTGGTACGCAAACCACTTTGTGGTATCAGAAGTAGCTGAACCCGATTTATTTTCTTCTTTTAATTTCTTCTTCTCTCTGAAAAACTGTGCCGTCAAATTTTTTATTTTCCTTTGTATTTCAAGTTCGTGTAGCCCCATCACATCACTGATGGTTTTCCAGGCATCCTTTTTCTTATTTTTATTTTTATAATTTACGTCTTTTGGATTCCATAGTACACTTTGGGTGTGATATAAATCAATTAAGGTATCAATAAGTTCATTTGTCCACGTTATTACTACAGACATGTTTCTGTTTACAACTTATGTTTCCAACTGAGCGACCGTCCCCACAAAGCCGTTAAAATGTCGACAACACCCGCATTCCTTTGATGTTACCGCCAAAAAGAGAAACAAGGTTCTCAACATTTGTTTGCAATTTTTGTTGGCAACATGAACATATTTCGGAAACTTTTGTCACCAACGCATGTTGACAACACGAAAGTTGCCAATTTTCCTTTGGTGGAGACCCGTCTTAATGCACAATTATGTTCTAATTGAAAAAAAAGTTGAAAATACCTAACATTTTTATTTTTAACTCCGAAATTAATAATTTTACCAAAAAAAAAAAATTTTAAAAGAATATAAAGATTCAAATTTAGATATGAGGCCATCTCAGATTTTGTCTTTTACAAAAATGGCGGGCGTTCAAAATGGCGGCTATACTGATGTGTTTAATAGTACCATAACTTTTGAACGAAAAGTCCGATTTCAACCAAATTTGGTATATAGGTTTTCTTTTTGATTTACAAGAGGGATATGGTGAACCGGAAGAATCGGTTTACCAGAAGTTGTGTTTTTACTGGTTGTTTATGTAAAAATATGTTTTTTTTTTTCAATTTTTTCCCTCTGTATATATTAATTTTTCAAAAAGGTAATACCGCAATTGAAAAGAGCGTAAAAATATTTTGTAGAAAATATTTTGAACTTTTTAGTTATGTTAATTATCATTTAATAAATGCATAACGTATCATCACAAGTACCTATGTGTGGCAACTTCGTGCAAACATTATAAGAATTATTGTGCATTTAATGGTAGAAGCATATAATTTGGACCACATATAGTACACACATCAAGGTTCAAATTTAGATATAAGGCCATCTCAGATTTTACCTTTTACAAAAATGGCGGGCATGCAAAATGGCGACTATACATATGTGACTTATAGCACGATAACTTTTGAACAAAAAGTCCGATTTCAACCAAATTTGTTATATAGATTCTTATTTTGATGTGTTAGACCAAGGTCTTGAACCGGAAGAATCGATTTACCAGAAGTTGTGTTTTTCCTGATTTTTATGTAAAAACATGTTGTTTTTTTACCAATTCTTTCACCCTGTATATATTAATTTTTCAAAAAGTTAATACCGACGTTGAAAAGAGAGTAAAAATATTTTCTAGGAAATATTTTGAACTCTTTAGTTATATTAATTACCAATTAATAAATGCATAACGTATCTTAACATGTACCTATGAACCTATGTGCGGCGCATTCGTGCAAATAATATAAGAATTATTGTACATTTAATGGTAAAAGCATATAATTTGGACCACACACACTACACATAGAAAGATTCAAATTTAGATATAAGGCCTTCTCAGATTTCGTCTTTTACAAAAATGGCAGGCATTCAAAATGAATCTACCGCACATAGGTACATCTGAAGATACGTTATGCATTTATTAAATGGTAATTAACATAACTAAAAAGTTCAAAATCTTTCCTAAAAATATTTTTACACTATTTTCAATGGCGGTATTACCTTTTTGAAAAATTAATATATACAAGGTAAAAGAATTGAAAAAAACAACATATTTTTACATAAAAAACAGTAAAAACACAACTTCTGGTAAACAGATTCTTCCGGTTCAAGACCTCGATCTTATTCATCAAAAAAAGAAACTTGATACCAAATTTGGCTAAAATCGGACTTTTCGTTCAAAAGTTATCTTGCTATTAGTCACATATGTATAGCCGCAATTTTGAATGCTCGCCATTTTTGTAAAAGGCAAAATCTGAGATGGCCTCATATGTAAATTTGAACTTTTGTATGTGTAGTATATGTTGTTCAAATTATATGACTCTATCATTAAATGTACAATAATTCTTATAATATTTGCACGAATCTGCCACATATAGGTACATGTGAAGATACGTTATGCATTTATTAAATGGTAATTATAATTAACATAACTACAAAGTTCAAAATATTTCCTAAAACATATTCTTACGCTCTTTTCAATAGTGGTATTACCATTTTGAAAAATTAATATATACAGGGTGAAAAAATTGAAAATAAATTATTTACATAATATAAAATAGTTTTACATAAAAAACCAGGAAAAACAAAACTTCTGGTAAAACAATTCTTCCAGTTTATGGCATCGATCTTGTAAATCACAAAACGAACCTACGTACCAAATTTGGTTGAAATCGGATTTTTCTTTCAAAAGATATCGTGCTATTAGTCATATATGTATAGTCGCCCATTTTGAATGACCGCCATTTTTGTAAAAGGCAAAATCTGAGATGGCCTCATATCTAAATTTGAACCTTTATTTGTGCAGTATATGTGGACCAAATTATACGCTTGTATCTTAAATGTGCAATTCTTATAATATATTGCACGAATCTGCCGCACTATTAGTAATTATTTGATTAGTTTTACTTACATGTCTGAAACAGTGTAGACATTTGCTTAATAATAATCAAAAATTTCGCTTACAAATCCTACACCGATACAGTTAATTTCTGGACCGAAATAACATAGGATATGTAACTAATATTCTGCATACAAAACCTACTCGAAGTCAGTCGCCCCCATGACTGAAATAGTATAGGTTTTGTAAATTCGCTGCCAGGGTTGTTACTGCTTCTTTTAATATTTTCTTGTCTCTTCCCATAAGAACTATTCCGCTGGTCTTAACCTTAACTGTTTCTTCGACTGCTATGTTAAATAGTGTGGTTGAGAGGGAATCGCCTTGTCGCTGTCCTGTTTCTATTGCAATTTATTTTGTGCTGCCTTCTTCTGTTGTTGCTCCAGATCCATCCTTAGTCATTTTTGTTAATCTGACTAGATTTGCCGGTATATCTTGATTTCATTTCAATATTTATTTCTTCCAATACACTCAAAGGTTTATCTGGAAGTCTACGAAGAGGGTGTGGAGTTAATTTATCCTTTGGATAAATTCGTTCATATAAATGATTTCCATTTAAAGAGTCATTTGCATTTAGAAAATCCACTATTAACTCAAATCAGTAGCTATGCTCTATCAGTATCATACGATTTCCGAGATACGGGGTGTTAAATATTGGTGACCAATATTCAATTGACATGAAAACGTGTAGTGCGGTATTTATGAGAACAGATTAATTAGACCGTAATTTGTCTCAATTTCAATTCATAAAAGGATTACGAGAAACCAAAAAAAAAGCATTAAAAGGAAAGTCAGGTAATGTTGTTTCCTGTCACCAGCAATGTTATAATTTATTAATTCCATAATTAATGAATCGCTCTTTAATGAAACTATTGGTATAAGAGCTAAAAATTAAACCACTATTGGAATCAGACACTTTGTTCATTAATCAATATTCAGTGCCGTACATCGTAATTGGTTTTAAGGTGGTCTTATAAAACTTGCTTCCAGTTTCTGTCACAAAAAAGAATGTGTGTGTACTTTGTACGCACGTAAGAAGATATTCTTCTATTATATAATAGGTAATTTAAACGAAGTAAATATACTTAAAAGGTTATTTGTACTTATTTTATTTAAAAATCAAACTAACTTTCTTATCTACCACTATCAAAAAAAAAAAGAATATCTTCAAAAATTATATAATAATATACTTACAATCATAAAATCTATAAAAAAAATAAAAAAATAATAACTTGCTTGGGGCTTGAACCCACTTCACGTCTACCGCGCCGTACGAAAGTTGACGCCATTTCAAACTGCACCAAACTCTCGTATACGTCATGTGGGAATATACACAAACTAAACGTTTACACCATAAATTTATATGAATTTAATAAAATTATTAGTTTTATTTTTGTCGAAATAAAATACAACAAAATATAGAGTAAGAAAACGATATATGAGATGAAGATTTGTAGAAAGTTTGTTCGTAATCAGATTATGTAAATTATTAAAGCATTGCCTACTAATAGGTAACTACATTATTTTGTTTACATTTTCCAAGTAGATAGGTATTGAAACTATTAGGTATTTCCAACTGAAACATTTAGAATTAGGTACGTACCTGCGGCTTTTCAAAACTATTAAAAAGTCACTATAATTATAAATTTGATTTTATTTCTGTCCGCACATCAATAAAAACTAATATTATACAATATTTTTGTTTACCGATAACCTCCATATTGAACAATTATTGACAGATCATTTCAAAATTTCAACACCCAATCAGAGCCCGTATAACAACTAATACCATACTGTCGGTGTGCGCATGCGCGGGGATCAATCAAATTTTACCCTCAATCGATTCGCCGCTAAAGAAGAATATCTTCAAAAATAGCAATTACCTCCGTTATTTTATCTATCTCCTCACTCTGATTCTACAACATTTTCTCAGTAATATGGTAATATAGTCTCGAGAGCAGTCTCAAGACTGCACTAACAAATTAATGGATATTGGTCTGAGAGAACTCTCCGAGAGAAGCTGTGACTTGTTGCCGATAGTGCGCTTGTCACAAGTGGACATGCTTTTTTATGATCTCGAGATCTAATCTCCAGTCTTCTGTCTATGCCAATAGAGCTGAGACTAGTCTCAGGTTGGTGTTTAGTGAAAAAGTAGGTACAGTAAGGTCTCATTTTATGCGGATTTTTTTATGCGATTTTGAATTTATGCGGTTTGTAGTTCATCCAAAAATTTCTATTATTAATAACTAGTATAACTAATATTAACTATTTCCATCCAGATGTCATTAATCTGAGGGTTTGCAATTCGGGTATTCCCTTGTTCCATGATTAGTCCAGAGAAATAAGATTTTTCTCGTGACACATCCCCCTCCAGGCCGAAACCAAATTTTTTGAGTAGTATTGACATCTATATTAATAACCTATATGTTTCCTGCAGCCGATTTTGATGATATACATAGTTATAAACAAATGAAGATCAAAAAGCGGTAAATTTTCGCTTTCTTCGTCTATTACTAAAAAGTGAAGCATTCTAAACAAATTTGAGAATAATAAACTCATAACTCATATAAAAAGCTTCAATATGGCATTCGCTGAATATGTCTATCCTATTTGTTGCTTAGAAAATTGCAAAATAGGTAATAAATTTTGAGATTTTATAAATGTTCATAACTTATGTAAAAATTAAGTTACAAACTTCTTATTACACAGAATGCTGAGACTTCTTGTGCTTAAATTATATTTTAAATTTCAAAGCAATTAGTCAAATAGTTTAAAAGTTATTTAATTTGTTTATCCCAAATTCATTTTTTTTGCAACACTAGATATAAGTCAGAAAATTATGATGTTACAGTAATACTTCGGACAGTTTATAAAAGAAGAACATTCATACTATTAACTTAATTTAAAAAAATGACAAAGTAATTTTAAACAGTGTAAAATTATTTTGCAAAAACATGTCGATTTTTTGCTTACTTATAAACAATTAGAATAACTTTTTAACCGTTACCCGTAAAAAATTATTTTTTCATATTTAGAAAGACTGAATTTTTATACACATTTAGAAAGAAAAAGAATTGTCCTAGGACAATCAGGGACGAAGTTAGCCCCCCCTTTTTTTAATTCACATGTTCTTGATAAACAAATTAAATAACTTTTAAACTATTTGAACAATTGCTTTGAAATTTAGGGTATGATTTAAGCACCAAAATCCAGATACCAGTGTAATAAAAAGGTTCTAAGTTAATTTTTACATAAGTTATGAATATTTATAAAACCTCAAAATTTATGATTTATTTTGCAATTTTATAAGCAACCAATAAGGATAGACATAGTCAGCGAACGCCATATTGCAGTTTTTTATACAATTTATGAGTTTCTTATAGGCAGGGATTTTGACCGGAACAAATTTGACCGGAGCATTTTAGCATGGCTGTTTTCTTTTTATTTAGGTAGGTGTTCCAAAGCTTATTAACAAATGATGTGTCAGCTGACCCAAAACCGGGGATTTTAGACAAGAAAAGGTAAAATAGGAAAGTTGGTGGACAAACGCTACAACTTAAATGTCAAATATTTATATACGTTACTCAGAACATTTGATAGACTTGCTTATTTGGCTCCTACCTTTCACTCAGGAGATCCGGGTTCAAATCCTGGCGCGGAAAATTCTTTTTGTTTTTTAAATTGACATTTTATTTTGAAAAATAGTTATTTTTATAATACTACGGCATGTCCACTTGGCCAGCTAACATTTTTTGCAACGTACATGATGCAGCTGACGCTTTTTTATTTAAATTTTAAATCTCATAAATTATTCATTTATACTTTTTAATCTTTGCCACACTAGTCCAAGAATATTTTTTTATTATGAACTAGCTGAGCCGGCAAACTTCGTACCGCCTTAAAACTAAATAATGTTTGAAAGTTTAATACCTAAAAATTACCAGAAAGCCAAAAAATACTAAAAAATATTGCGTACCTATACTTTTTTCTACCAAATGCATAGTTTACGATTCTATAAGGGACATAGGAACAGACAAACATTCATTTTTATGTATTATAGAGAATAGGGAAATATTTAGATTGCTATTAAAGAATGGGGATTGTTGAGAGAAAAGTGAAAATTTAGGTTAGGTGAAAAGAACATATAAAATTAAGAAAAGACAGTTTGTCCAAAAAAATAACAAATAATGTCTCCCTTTCCACTTAGATTGTTGGTCTTACCAACTCAGGAACCTTCAGAGGTTCATGTACAACAAATTTGCTTATTAAGATCAATCATAATATTATGACCAAAAATGCATAGTTTGCGATTCTATAAAAGACAAACAGATTTTTTTATATTGTCTAGTATAAATAATAAAAACGTGGTATTATAAAAATAATTATTTTTCAAAATAAAATGTCAATTTAAAAAACAAAAAGAATTTTCCGCGCCACGATTTGAACCTGGATCTCCTAAGTGAAAGGTAGGAAGGAGCCAAGTAAGCAAGGCTATCAAATGTTCTGAATAACGTGTATAAATATTTGACATTTAAGTTGTAGCGTTTGTCCATCAACTTTCATATTTTACCTTTTCTTGTCTAAAATCCCCGGTTTTGGGCCAGCTGACACATCATTTGTTAACAAGCTTTGGAACACCTACCTAAATAAAAAGAAACCAGCCATGCTAAAATGCTCCGGTCAAATTTGACACTATCTCCCGGGCTATTACTCTCTTTGCTTAAAATGCTTAACTTTTTGGTAATAGGCGAAAAAAGCGAAAATATACCGTTTTTTGATCTTCATTTGTTTATAACTATGTATATCATCAAAATCGGCTGCAGGAAACATATAGGTTATTAATATAGATGTCGATACTACTCAAATAATTTGATTTCGGCCTGGAGGGGGTTGTGTCACCAACAGGATATTTTTTTTCCTTATTTCTCTGAACTAGATGTAGCATGTAGCTATTACATCAATCTAAGTTTCGCATTGAAAGGTACACATATAACCTGTAATTCTTTTGAAATTAAATTTAAATGTTTAAGTATTTAAGAGTTTGTTGCTGATTTTAAGTTGCAGTGTAATAAACAGCATATTTTGATTTCTGGATTGAAACATTTAATTAAGTGTCATAAAGTTTTATGTTTCATAGGAAGAGGTTTTTGCAATTTCAATATCGTTAGTTTGCGTTTTAATTCCTTCTTTAACCTTTAACTACCCGCGCATCAAGTTATAACATAACTACACGCGTGGCGTACTTTACACGCCACAAGAAAATACACTTAAAAACAGCGGATTTGTTTTTTTTTTTGAAAAAATACACTTGGTTGTTTGTTATAAACCTTATTCGGCATCACTGAATACTTGGAGTTCCTTCTTAGTAAGCCAATTGGGATTTATAACTGGAATCATGGAATAACTGGATTACATGATAAATAAAATTAATGATAAAAAATTTTTTGAAATGTGATTTTTTACAGGAGAAAAAGTATTGTTTATAAAGAAAAATATATTTTGTGCCATAATGACTAAAAAACAATTGAAATATGTACTTATATTAATATAATCGTAGCCAGGCCCGGACTGGCCCGCCGGCCCACCGGCCCTTGGGCCGGTGCGCCTTTTGCCTTAGTTAGTAACTATCCATAAAAAAAATTAAATTCTGAAAAAAAATTTTTTTTGAACTTTTACACAAAGATGATGCAGCTATTATTCCCCTAAAAATGTTTTTACTTGCCTCTGATTTCGCCGTTTAGCCCCGAGGGCGCACCAGAAACCTACACAATGAAGCGAGCAGACAACAAAATACCAGGTATCAGGTATCAGATAATCAAATAGCTTAGATACGGCGCCCTCGAAGACCAATTTTACGATTTGGGCGCCTTTCCTAGCTATCAATATCCACTGTTTCTTTTATAATAAATATGTAGCTTTGATGCAAGGAGCGGCGCCCCAGAAGACAATTTTTACGATTCGGGCGCCTTTCGTAAGTATCAGTTTCAGCTGTTTCTATTCTAATACATAGCTTAGACGCGGCGCCCTCGAAAACAATTTTTACGATTTAGGCGCTTTTCGTAGGTATCAATTTCCGCTGATTCTATTATAATAAATAGTTTAGATGCAACGCGCGGCGACCTCGAAGACAATTTTTAAGATTCGGGCGCCTTTCGTAGGTATATCAATGACTGCTGTTTGTACTATAATAGAAATAGCGAATATTTATACCTACGAAAAGCGCCCAAATCGTAAAAATGGTCTTCGAGGGCACTGCGCGTCACATCTAAGCTATTTGATCTTATAGCTAATATTATTATAAAGAGTATTACACTCCACAATTGGCCTAAAATATAGAGGTGTAGTTTTCTGCGCTCCATATAGATACATTATACATATAAGTTTTGCGCCCCAGAATCCTAAATATTGAAGTCAGACAATGAACAAAATACAACTTGACAACTTGTATCAGGTTTTGCGATTCAGGTGCCTTTCGTACGTATCAATATCCGCTGTTTCTATTATAATATAAGATTGGCCTAATTTATAATATAAGATTGTTATCACATCTCACAATTGGCCTAAAATATATGGGTGCTGTTTCCTGTGCTCCATAACTACACTATACATATATAGAATTGTTGCGCCCTAGAGTATAATTAGAATAGTAGAAATTAGAACCGTATAATGAAGCCAGTGGGTACAACAAAATTCAACTCGTATCAGGTATCAGATAATCAAAGACTAGAACACATAGCTCGAAAATGGTACCCAGGGTTTTATGTTAATAGTCTAGATGCAACGCGCGGCGCCCTCGAAGACCATTTTTACGATTAGGGCGGCTTTAGGTATCAATCTCCCCTGTTTCTGTTATAATATAAGAATGTTACATCCTACAATTGGCATTAAATCTACATGTGCAGTTTCCTGAGCTGGTTAACTACATTATACCTATAAGATTTTCGCGCCCGAGAATCTTACATAACGAAGTCGGTGAGTACAACAAGCAGCGCCCTTACACTTTAGGTTTTGTGTTAAAATAGTTAGCGCCAATTAGTATGTATAGTGTAACCAAAACCGTGGACCCAATAAATGGTACCCAAATCCTAACGTTTTTCTAGTACGCTGCTTTTTGTTCTCAATACGATATACCTGTATAAAAAAATAATACCTGTGAATTTTAAAGTTTAACACATGGGTTTAATTTAGCCATCATAGGATTTTTCTTCTTCTTTTTGTATAGACATGACTCTGTCTGTTTTTTCAATGTGCCTCTAGTAAGTTGTCGTTCCATTGTTTTCGTGGTCTTCCAATTGATCGTCTTCCTATTTGGGAACCGTGTCTCGCTGTCCTTAGTACTCTATTTGTTGTCATTCGGCTTATGTGGTAACTCTATTCTATTCTTCTGTTTCTTACCCAGTTATCAATGTTATCCATCTTACATCTCCGTCGCATATCTGTACTTCTAGCTCTGTCTCATAGAGTCTTACCATCGATTTTTCGAAGGGTTTTCATCTCCGCTGTTTCGAGCAAACTTTTTGTCCTCTCTGTGTCGAGTCGTGTTTCTGCCGCGCATGTCATAATTGGTCTGATGACTGTTTTGTAAATTCTGCCGTTCATTTCTTTTCCGATATTTTTATTTCTCCATATTGTGTCATTCAGGCAACCTACGGCTCTGCTTGCTCTATTCACTTGAACTTTCATTTCTGTTTCGAGCCTTCCGTAGGTAGATAGTGTGATGCCTAGATATTTAAACTCCATCACTTGTTCTATTATCTGACCATCCAGCTTCAATTTACATATTATTGGATTTGCTGTTATAACCATGCATTTTGTCTTTTTGGGGAAATTAGCATGTTAAATTTTCTGGCGGTTATGTTAAAAAATGGTGCAGCATTCGTTGTAAATCAACTTTCGATGTCCATCTGTGTTGACACGCTTGCCGTGTCCTTAGTCGTTCCTTCCTCGCCGGATTTCTCCACTATTCTATCTCGTTTCTCAATGCTACCGAGGGCGACTTGTCTGAAAGTGCCCTCCATGTCTTCTGTGACTTTTTTAAGGTTTTTACCGCATTCTTGATCTCGACCTTCGTGTCTGTATGGTTGGACATTAGTTTCACTAAATTATTTGTAACGCTGGTAAGTTTCTCCATTGCTCTTACCATAGCCTTATGTCGGAGCTCTCCCCAAATGAGGAGCTCCTTTCAAGTTTGCCTCCCTGGAAGATCCGTCTTGGTCAGGTCCCTACCCCTTCTAACCGAAGACCCCCTTCTCCGAAGATTATAGTCTCCTCCTTCCTCTTTTCCTCTTCGCTGAGTACTTTCCTTTGTACATTCATAGTTTGTTCTAGCTGCACCACCACTGGTGACTCGCTCCATTGTCTCTTCGTTTTGTTTTATTTCCTGCGTGGTTAAATACTTATTCATATAGTTCCCACAAGTAGGGGCGAAATATACTATCCGGCAAGGCAGTGCGCCCTTGTCCACACTAAGGCTTGAATTACAAAGGGTTTCGTCAGTTCTCCGAGGGCTCCGTTTGCGGCCGTCTGACGCTAGACCGCTAGACCATTCATCACTAACACCAATCATCATGATTTTTGTCAAATGTTTTTGAACCAGTAGATTATTCTGTAAAAGCAGTTGAAAAATTATTAGCACTTTTCAAAACCAAAGAGCGTAACGTAGTAAAAGGAATACTTGAAAACTGAAGCTATATGTTTGTGACATCTTAATATAATTTACTATTCCCAATAAAAATAGTAAATTACTTGATGGATTTAAATTTAAATTACATTTAAAAAAATTCACAAGTAATATTGATTTACTTAACATAAAAAGTTTGATGTAAAAGCTTAGGAGGGGGTCTGGCGCCTTTGTTTAGAGATTAGGTTGGCGCCTTTTTTAGAATTTGGGTTGGCGCCTTTTTCATGAGCCAGTCCGGCCCTGATCGTAGCGTATATTGTCCACCACCCGAAACAACAAATAATAAACTGTAAATTACGATCTTCCCAGAACGCCGATTATAACGAAACTAAAACCAAATTGTAAAGCACATTCCAGTGATAGGTTAAAGCGATATACAAGGTCAAAAATTAAATTTTAAAATATATTTGCAGTAGAATTCTTATATCTGGCGTACAAAATACAATTTTTGGTGGACAAACGTCCACCATTTTATGTGATTTTAGAAAACTACGGAACGTATCCCTACTTTTTCAATGCAAGTTAAGTCTTTTTTTATGCGATTTTTTTATGCGCTTTTCTGTAGAACGTATCCACCGCATAAAACGAGACCTTACTGTATACAGACAGGATCTAAATTATGGAATAAATTCATTTTCTCTAAAATGGACGACTTTAGAGAAAAATACCGAAACAGGCCGATTTTTATTTTTAAATTACAATTTTTTGGCATATATTTCATACTAGTGACGTCGTCCATCTGAGCGTGATGACGTAATCAATGATTTTTAAATAGGAATAGGGGTTGTGTGGCACCTCATTTGAAAGGGTGTTCAATTCTCTATACAGTAATATAAACATTAATATCATTATTTATATAGGGTGGCCAAAATAATAATTTTTTAATTGAATTAATTGACGAAAAAAGAAGAATGTATGCAATTTATTTAACTCAAAATACATTCTATCGCCGTCAGAAAAAAGAAAAAAAAATGTTTATTTGGCAAATAAATATTGCTTTTCGCTTAAATTAAATGTTCAAACTGCCAAGAGGTAGGTGGGAGGCTGTTTGTGATTTAATTTAAGCGAAAAGAAATGTTTATTTGTGAAATAAACATTTTTTTTTTCTATTTACTGACAGCGGTACAATGTACTTTGAGTTAAATAAATTACATGCATTCTTGTTTTTGCGTCAATTAATTTAAATCAAAAATTATTTTTTTGGTCACACTGTATAAATAATGATATTATCGTTTATATTACTGAATAGAGAATTGAACACCCTTTCAAATGAGGTGCCACACAACCCCTATTCCTATTTAAAAATCATTGATTACGCCATCACGCTCAGATGGATGACGTCACTAGTATGAAATATATGCCAAACAATTGTAATTTAAAAATAAAAATCGACCTGTTTCAGGATTTTTCTCCAAAGTCGTCCATTTTAGAGAAAATGAATTTATTCCATAATTTAGATCCTCTCTGTATATTGACTTGCTAAAAAATGAGTGTGTGACATTGGACCGATGATGAAATTTTGCAATTAATTTCTCTTTATGAATGTTAACCACAAGTTATACAGGAACCGTGAAGAAAATTAAGGCAAGCTAGGCTTAACCAACTTCAAAGAAACACAAGAAATGGCAGATAAATTTATAACGAAAAGAGAATACAAGTGACTAGAATAGGCAGAAGAAAAAAAAGAGAGGCTTTAAAAAAACAAGTACCTACAAGAAATCCTAGAACATAACAACAGACAGGAAAGCAGAAAATTATATAAAAAAATAAAAGAAAGCACACAGTCATTTCGACCAAAATTGACAATAGCAAAGACAAGAACGGAGAAGTACTAACAAAGAAGCAAAACATTATAATGAGATGGAAAGAATACTTCGAGGTAAACCTAAATGCAGACAATGGAAATGATCAAGACGAGACAATATATTAAACGGCGGAGCAGTACAGCACACTGAAAATCCGAGTTATGAAGAAGTAGTTCAAATAATAGAGAAACTAAAAAACAGTAAAGCGCCAGGAACGGACGAAGTTTCGGCAGAATTGTTGAAATATATAGGATCCGAACTCTGGGGAACAATCCATTAATTGAAAAAGTTGGTATGGACCAAGGAGCAAGTGCTGGAGGAATGGGCAGTTGGTCTTATTCAGCCAATATATAAAAAATGAGATAAGAGGGAATGCCAGAATTACAGACCAATTATATTGCTAAATGTAATATACATAATCCTTTCTGGCATTATCTGCAATAGATTTTCAGAATACTCCGAAAATATAGTTGGTGATTATCAAAATGGATTCAGACCAAATAGAGCCACTACAGACAACATATTCATCCTAAGAACGATACAAGAAAAAGCTTATGAATACGACATAGAACTCTATATTATAATAAATATGTACATATATAGACTTTAAACAAGCTTTTGATAGTGTGAAAATAAAAACAAAATGCTGGAAGACCTCCGTAATCTAGGTATACCAAAAAAATATATCAGCCTCATAAAAATGACGTTGCAGGGTTCAAAAGCCGCAGTTAGAGTAGATGGAGAACTGTCTCCCCTGTTTGACATCAACATGAGGGTGAGACAGGGAGACGCACTTTCAACCATTCTGTTCATCCTAGTTCTTGAGGCAGTCATCAGAAAAACCTATGTAACCGGCCATGTAAGTACCAACACAGTACAAATTACTACATATGCAGAGACGATGTTGCCGTTATTAGTAGCAGCAAAATAGACTAATCGAAACGTTCGAGAAAATTGATCCTGAAGCACAAAAAAGAGGGCTTAAAATAATCATGACCATCAAAAGAACACCTGAGAATGAAAATAATATAGCAATAGACAACTATACTATTGAACGTGTGGATGCCTTCACATATCTGGGCACAGAAATCAATCCGAAATTAATGCACGTATTTCCAGTGGAAATCGTACATACTATGCTACTAAAAGGTTGATGACATCGAAATTATTAGACAAAAGAACCAAAATGACTATCTACAGAACATTGATTAGACCGTAGTAACCTATGGTTGTGAAACCTGGGTAATGACGAAAAGGGATGAATCCCAACTGAGGACATTCGAGAGAAAGATACTGAGAAAAGTATATGCTCCTGTGCAAGAGAAAGACGGCACGTGGAGAATCAGGAGAAACGACGAGGTTGATGAACTGAATGAAAGGTATGATATTGTAAGATTTGTGAAAAGTCAAAGACTGTCATGGCTGGGACATGTTCAGGGACAAGAAGATACTAAAACGACAAAGAAGATATTACAGTGGAAGCCAATAGGAAAGCGAAAAAAAGGAAGACCCAAGACGAGATGGTTGGATGACGTGGAAGACGACCTGAAAACAATGAATATAAGACAATGGAGGAAGAACACAAGAGAGATTTGAATAGAAGGATATAACCAGACAGGCAAAGACCCATCTAGGGTTATGATGCCAAAAGAAGAAGAAGAAGAAGAAGAAGAAGAAGAAGATGTATGATGAGATTCCAATAAAATTTAATAATTATGATGCAAACGAAATACAAGAAAGTTACACAATTTAATTTGCAAATCTGGTGTTTACTAAATCTAAAAGCAGTCCAATCTGCACAGCAGACATTCGAATAAAATGTTTGAATTGCTGTGCATCCTCTAACCGCAACTCATTTACAAGAGCTTAATCTGTCAAATTTCAAGAGCGTTAAAATGAGGTTGATCAACTGTATGACTGTTGATGTGAATCTTGGACTCTGAGACAATCGGAAACAAGAAAGATAGATGCCAATGAAATATTCTGTTGGAGACGAATGTTACGAATTTCTTGGACCGACCGCAGGACAAATAATTCAATTTTAAGGGAGCTAAAAGTTAGCCAACAACTCTCCAGTAAAGTCCATCTTTAACAATTAAACTATTTTGAAGAGCAAATACAGAAAACATGGAAAGACTGGAAAAGACTATAAGGAAAGGTGGAAGGCCGAAGATCTCGAGGAAGATCCCCAACTAGATGGATCGATCAGATTACAGGAATATGCAAAAGACCTATGCATGAGTTACAAGAAATGACCAGAGACAGAGATCTTTGGAGACGGACAATACACGACATCACGTCGACCACTATACTTCCTCCGGGGGGTCAGGATTGAAGAGAGATTTTGTTCTATGTTTTACCTACTGGTAATTCACTTTCTCTTTGCGCATTTCTAAGGTCCAAAATGTTTTCCCTTGTTTCCACTCTAGGGCATTGCTAATCTTTTCTCATTGATAAATTTAGTTACTTATACAATACCCTACTTAAAAAAAAGGTGAAAGATCTCGTTTCAAACATCCTTAATTGACAAAAACCACACTAAGATAATAAACACAGGAAAACGTGCGGTTTGAATCAAAAAAACTTATCTATTCAGCATAACTGCTCTAATAATATACAATTAGGTACGTTTTATATCACAAGTCAACAACAATAAAGATTGTTTATGTTAATAGTGGATAAAAAAATTTTTTTAATCCTTGAGTTTTCTACTAAAATGTCGAAAAGAGTGAGATTTGATAAAGATGAATATGAGGTATCATGTAAGTATTTAATTATATATCTTCTAAATTTTAAATAAGTGAATAATTTAAATATCTAGATGACTTTTGGAGAACTATATTATTGTAGTAAATTCTAATTGTGTAATGATTTTAACAACAAAAATTTTATAGTGAAACCTGCCTATTATACTTAATATCCCATTAAGTGATAAGGATTTCCCATTTATTCAAAGTAAAGTTCTCCCATTTTAGATACATTAACAGTTTATCAATACCTTTGGTTATTAGAATATTTAATGAAATAATATCGTTTAACGAATAAATTTTTGGTCTATACAGGGGGCTGGACGAAAACGAAACAGAGACACAGAGAAACTACAACAATTTTTTTGAAAAATCCAGCGATAGGGCAGATTCTGATTAGAGGGCGACACGTATTTCCGGTGTTTTCGATTATTTTACTTTCATTCCTAAGCCAGGGTCACTTTTTTAATGCCTCTCTCTCTCTCTCTCTCTCTCTCTCTCTCTCTCTCTCTCTCTCTCTCTCTCTCTCTCTCTCTCTCTCTCTCTCTTGCCATTTCCCCATTACTGAGGATCGTGATTTCTTCCAATATTCCTAACATTTTTTTTTCATTGGTCTCTATCTTCAGCTGCTCTAAGGCCGGATTAACCATTAGGCGGACTACGCGGCCGCCTAGGGCCACAAATGCAATAATTAATATTGAATTATTTAAGCAGTAATTAAAAAAAAATTAAAATGTTAAAAAATCAAATAGGGCTAACTGAAACAAAAAAAGAGAGTGGTTAATTTATTATTTCCAATCAAACTCAATTTTTTGCTTTGTCTTTCGTCAAATATCAGGAAAATAGAACCGACTTCAAGACAAATTAAGCAGTTATCTTCAAAGGCATTTTTATATTCCATGTTCTAATCATTCCCTCAATTTGGTAATCAATTTTGCAAGCAAATTTTGCTTAGAAGCTGGTAATTGTTTTGGTATGGTACGTTTTTTTTTTTTAATTTCTACCCACCGATGGGCCTTATAGTCCATTCACTCACGGTAAAATATTGCAAAACCTCCGGATTTTAAAGAAATATACCGTCAAAATACGTCCGGAAGTGGATAAACTGACTAATTCTAAGCAACTTTTGTTCAATAGAGTTTGTTCATCAAGTCAATACATTTTGAGTTATTTGCAAGTAAATATCTTCATTTTTCAACAAAAAATAACACGTTTTTAGACGGTTTTTCACAAATAACTCAAAAAGTAAGTATTTTATCGAAAAACTATTCTTAGCAAAAATATAGCTTTTAAAAAATTCAAAAAATGGTGTATGCGTGCAGTCTGTAGACCCAGTAGAAGCAGGGTTGTAGCTAGTGTTGCCAGGTTAGATTTGTTTTTTATCGGTACATAAGCAAAAACAAATCGGGATTTAGGGTTGTAGATCGGGACAAATAAACAACAATAGCCCAGTAAATAACCGTTTTGGAGTGTCATTTTCAGAGTCAACTCCGAATTGCATAAAAATCTGGTTTTAGGTTCTACTTACTGTCTACTTCAAAGTTGAACTTGTACCGTTGGTTGCTTTTACTTGGGGGGTGACAGTTACAGTTACCCCTTATCGGGGGTAAAAATCGCGCGTTTAAAGTAAGTCCCAAAATGGATCAACAGACTAACTCTCAGAGAGCAGAAACTTTTCTTCTATATAATTTTTAAACTAAGTCAATACTTTTCGAGTAATTTTATCGAAAAAAATATTCCTAGCAAAAATGTAGCTTTTAAAAAAACAAAAAAAATGTATGTTCAGAAAGTCTCTAAAACCAGTAAAAGCAAAGTTGTAGCACGTCAAAAATACGTTCTTATTCGTCAAATTCCATATCGAATTTTTCAACTTGAAATAACCAAAAAATTAAGCAATTTTCGGGCAAAACCTATTAAAATTTTTTAAAGTGTTTAAAAATATCTTTATTTTTGTTTTATATAAAAGTCTTTAGCATTAAAACTAAGCGAGTTACGCTCAAAATAAAGTTGGCTCCTTTTTTATAAAAAGAATCGTGAAAATCTCCCCCTATTTAACACCGTCAATAAAATGAATCGTTACCGCTTTACCATTTACTTTATATGTGTATTAGTGTATTGTTTATACGATCTGTAAGTTTTACCGGTTGGGAGTGCTTAGTTTTCAAAAAAAAATGGTTTTATAGTAAAAAAGAAATTTCTTAAAAATTGGAAAGTGCCCTTCTTTCAAAATAACTCAAAAAGTATTAGGGATACTACAAAATCTCAAGGAGTAAAAAGTATAAATATGATAGATTCATTTTGTTTTTCTGTAAGACAAAAATTGGTTAAAATATGGCTGTTCATATTTTGCATACACTCGTGATTAGTGACTCGTTCAGGCCTTTTCAATCATGTAAAAAATACATAAGTAAAGTAAATTGTTTGTAAAGCCGTAAAGATTAATTTCATTTGGGGTGCTAAGTCGAGGGAGATTTTCACGATTTTTTTACCAAACAAATAAGTCAACTTGATTTTGAGCATAACTAGCTTAGTTTTGATGCTAGAAACTTTTTTAAAATATAAAAATAAAGCTTTATTAAAAGAGTTTTAATTGTTTTTTTCCGAAAAGTTTCTTCATTTCTTGATTATTTCACGTTGAAATATTTCATTTGGAATATGACGAATAAGAACGTATTTTTTATGAGCTACAACTTTGCTGGCTGGGTCTATAGACTTTACGAGTTCACAATTTTTTTTCATTTTTTTATATTATGCTACCTACATTTATGCTAAGAATATTTTTTTCGATCAAATAACTTTTTGAGTTATTTGTGAAAATCGCCTGAAAGCGTGATTTTTTTGTCGAAAAATACACATTTTCAATCGTAAATAACTCGAAAAGTATTCTAAGTTAAAATTCTATAGAACTAAAAGCAACCAACGGCACAAGCCGTCCAAATTTTCATGCAATTCGGAGTTGATCCTGAAAATTACACGGTGTCGCCGTACTTCCGTTCATTTACTGGACTACAAGGTGTTTCTATAACCTGTATTTAATCCTACATAATAATAATAATCAGACGAAATTACAAAAAAAAAATCTTCGATTAAGTAAATTATTTATTTTTTATTAAAATTATATTTTTCATTAGATTTTGCCGCTTAGGAGTGCCTTGTTTTTATAACTTATCTAGTTATAAAATTTACTGTAAGTCCTCCTGAAATTGGTTTTCGTGGGTGAAAATCGGGACATTTAGTGTCCCGATCAGGTACAAATCGGTACACGTCCCCAGACTCCTGAAAATCGGGACGTCCCGCGCAAATCGGGACACCTGGTAACGCTAGTTGTAGCTAATGAAAAGTAGGTTCTTATTCGTCAAATTCCAAATCGAATATTTCAACGTGAAATAATCAAAAAATGAAGCACTTTTCATGGAAAACTCATCATAACTTGTTTAAATGTATAAAAAAGCATTATTCTTGTTTTTTAAAAAAATTTCTAGCATAAAAAGTAAGCAAGATACGCTCAAAATAAAGTTGATCCCATTGTTTGGGTAAAAAACTCGTGAAAATAACCCCCTAATTAGCATCCCAAATGAAATTAATCCTTACCGCTTGACTAGCTACTTTACTTATGTATTGTTTATATGCTCTGTGAGTTTTATCGGTATAAAGTGCTTATTTATAAAAGGGCTGTAGTAGGAAGGGCTTGAACAAGTCACTAATCACGAGTGTATGCATTTTTTTTATATTTGGCTTAATGCATCGACAACAACTAATGGCCATTGACATGGTACAGTGGATTTTTCCAATTAGGTACCTAGTGTAATGGGTAGTGTGTGTGTTGAGTAAATGTCTTGTTACTTAGCAAAGTCGTCATTGTTTTGCAAAGAGACGCTAATTGTATCGAACGTCTGCGGTCCCTCCGGTGAGTACCGATCCCACAAGGATAGAAACTATTTTCATTTATTAATTTTTAATAAATGAAAAATTCTCTAACCAGGGTATGCAAATTTTGAACAGTCATATCTTAACCAATTTTATCTTCCAAAAAAGCAGAAATCTGAAATATTCAGAAAAGCAAAACCTACATTTTTTTACTCTTTAAGATTTTTGGTACCACTAATAATTTTTAAGTTATTTGAAAAAAGGACATTTTTTTCAAAATTTCAAAAATTTGTTTTACTTTAAATCCCAATGTTTTGAAATATAAGCACTGTGAACCGGTGAAACTTACAGATCATATAAATAATATACTTATAAGTTTTTTCAAGATTTTCATAAATTTTCAAGATTTTTTTGCCAAAAAAAGGAATCAACATTATTTTAAGCTTTACTTGCTTAATTTTGATACTTGAAACTTGTTAAAAAAAAACAAAAATAAAACTTTTTTAACACTTTAAAAAAGTTGTGATGATTTTTCACCGAAAAGTGCTTCATTTTTTTGGTTATTTACGTTGAAATATTTTATTTGGAATTTGTCGAATAAGAATCTACTTTTCATTAGCTCCAGTTCTGCTTATACTGGGTCTACATACTTCACACATACATCATCTGTTTTAATTTTGTATACGCTATATATTTTCTAAGAATATTTTTTCAAAAAAATACTTAATTTTGGAGTTATGTATTTGCGAAAAACCGTCTAAAAATGTGTTTTTTTGGGACCGTTCAAGTATTACGTAACGCACGTTGGGGGGGGTCAAAAATTGCGTTACGTAATAGTTAAACGCCCATAACGCATCAAGTGCGTTACGTAGGGGGGAGGGGGGCCAAAAATCTTCAAAAATCGCGTTACGTAATACTTGAACGCTCCCTTTGTTGAAAAATGAACATATTCACTCGCAAATAACTCAAAAAGTATTGATTTAGTGAAAAAACTCGATAGAATAAAAGTTACTTAGAATTAATCAGTTTATCCAGTTCACCCCCGAAGGGGTGGCACTCATACCCAGGGCAAATCACATATCGACACAATATCCCTTTTTTTCTTTGGCATATTAGCTATGGACCATTAATGGGAAGTTGTTTCAAAATGTAAAAAAAAAAGAAAAATGATTTCTTTACATTGTCGTAATTTATTTCTGGAGTAACTACTCCCTAAAACAACATAAATATCTGTAAATTTGTTTTAAGTAAATGGTAGCTATAAAGGGGCCTACTTCTTATGGCCGCCTAGGGCCCCATGATGCTTTAAACCGTCAAGATCTTCGCAGAATGAGTTTGTAGCTGAACATTCTTAATTTGGTTGGACCATTTAAATGGTGTTCGTCCTCTTGATCTTCTCTCCGGAACCTCTCCAGAAACAATTAATCTTTCCAAACTACCGTCACCTCTGCGAATCAAGTGACCGAAGAATTGCAAAATTCGTTGCAGACATATTGTCATCATCATCATCATCATTGGCTCGACAGCCCTTTCTGGGTCTTGGCCTGTTCCAGGATTTTTCTCCACTCTGATCTGTTTCGTGCTTTTTTTCTCCAGTTTTTTATTTTTAAGGTTTTTATATCATTTTCTATTTGTTCTAAATATCTCAGCTTCGGTCTTCCTCTTGTTCTTTTTCCTACTGGCATCTGTTTGAATATTTTGTTTGGTATTTCGCCTTCTTCCATTCTTTCTACATGTCCCATCCAACGCAGCCGTCCTATTTTAATGAATGTTATGATATCCGGATCCTGGTATATTTCGTATAGTTCAAAGTTGTACCTTCTTCGCCAAATTCCATTTTCTTTTGTGCTCTTATATATGTGTCGCAAGATTTTTCTTTCAGACATATTGTAGACAGCCTTTTTTTAATCTCGAGTTGGTTTAAAATAAACGTTTGTCCTATGAGCTGTCCAAGGTATGTGCAGCATTCTTCACCATCACCACATCTCAAAGGCATCGATTTTTTGGCTCTCGCGTGCGCGAGGAGTCCAAGTCTCTGCCCCGTATAGAAATATTGAGAATACAAGGGCATTCACCAGTCTTATCTTGATATCTTGAGAGATAGATCTGTCTTTTCAAACTTTAGTTAGGCGACTCATCGCATTTTTTGCCATGCCAATACGTAACCGAACTTCTGCTTCACAGTTACCATCGTTAGTTATACTAGATCCGAGATAGACAAAGCTGTTTACTATCTGGTATTCCTGTAACATGTTAGTCAGTTGAATAGTGTGGAATCTGTTGACCACCATTATTTTTGTCTTAGCTTTATTGATTTTCAGACCAACTTTACTGCTTTGGTACAACTCTTCGCAGGAGATCAACCAGTTCTTGCTCATTTGCTGCTATAGGTGTAGTGTCATCAGCAAATCCTAAATTGGAGATTTTAATACCAGCCACTGATACTCCACCGGCCCATCCTTCTAAAGCCATCCTCATGATATCACCATAAATGTGTTCACCATAACTAGCCTCTACGCGGCTGGTTTCGTATCCATCATACTCGCATCATAATGACCATCATTAAATGCTCGTTGCATAATATACTATTTTATCAACTTCACGTCTTAAATCAATTACTTATCAAATGCACCACCAATATTATTTAATAAACAACACAAAATATTCCTGAAGCCGTGTCAAATATTGAAAATTGTCACTGTCTTGTCAGCACGTTATGTTCGACTGAGTGCATTGCATGACAAAGATAGCGAATGTTCGATTTGGAAAATATCACCACGGACATGGTGTTATTTTAAACTAGTATATATTTTTAAAAAATTTAAACGCATAATGAAAGATTACATTATTACCGAGGGCCAAAAGTCCCTTAGAATAAACAAAAATTTTCTTTTGAATTTTCACTTATTTTTCACCCCTGTAACTTATTAAAATAAACATTATTTCTCAGGGACTTTCGGCCCTCGGTAATAATGTAGTCTTTCATTCTGCGTTTAAATTTTTTTAAAATACTTATTAGTTTTCTCAGGATGCGAAAAAACGAATGCATTTGAATAGCACTAGTGAAAAATTTTGCACACATCTCCTTAACAACAAAATAGTTGTAGTGAAGCCTGCTTATTATAATATCGGTGATAATAATATCCCATTTATCCGAAGTAAAGTTGTCCCATTTCAGATACATTAACAGTTTATCAATACTTTTGGTTTTTAGAATATTTAATATAATAATATCGTTTAACGAATAAATTTTAGGCATATACAGGGGGCTGGACGAAAACGAAACGGAGGCGTTATCAGGAACTATAGGTACAACAATTTTTTTGAAAAACACAGCGATAGGGCAATTTCTGATTAGAAGGGGACACTTTTTCCAGTATTTTCGATTATTTTACCTTCATTCCTAAGCCAGGGTCACTTTTTTAATGACAATGGGGGTCAAATAAGATATTGCTTGAAAGTCCCTGCAATTGCACACAGTATTAATGGTAGATAGTGGCGAATAATTTCAACATGTGATTACTAGGATTACCGAAACGTGTAAGGAATACGGACTGACGCGAAACACGACAAAGACAAAAGTGATGATTGTCATCAACCAACCATCAATGTTGATGAAATGTTTCATAGGTCTGGATCCCGCGTATGAAAAAAAAAGTTGATTAATAGCAAGCTGAAAATTTGTTAATAGCTTAAGAGTGTCTAGTCGGATAAACTTTGATATATGGGAACACTGGAACAGGGGCAGTTTAAATTGTGGAACAGGTTAAAAATTTGGAACGGTCAGACCACGAAAACGGCACATTTATTTTGTCCGACAGAACAGACTTAAACTCTCCGAACAGAGATTAAACTCTCATGCAAAAATAAGGCTGCTATTTTTCACCTGTCATAATTCCTGTCATTTGACATATTCTACATGTTCCACTCATTAAAACGCCTATTTGGTGATAAATAGCAGTCTGATTTTTGCATGAGAGTTTAATCTCTGTTCGGAGAGTTTAAGTCTGTTATGTCGGACAAAATACATGTGCCGTTTTCGTGGTCTGACCGTTCCAAATTTTTAACCTGTTCTCCAATCAAAACTGCCCCTGTTCCAGTGTTCCCATATATCAAAGTTTATCCGACTAGACACCCTTAAGCTATTAACAAATTTTCAGCTTGCTAATAATCAACTTTTTTTTCATACGCGGGATCCAGACCTATCATAGTTATTCCTAAAACTCAAAATCAAAGTTTCATGTTAGGTATATGTTTTTGAAGGTTAGGCTCTAAAAATAGAAATTTCACCGTGATTGGTCAATGGAAGTGATAGATTATTTGTGTATTTATTATTAGCAGGTATTGAACGAGACAATTAATAAAATCAAAAAAAAACCAACAAACACTATACCCCATTCCACGAATATACGACCTACTTGGATTATCGCGACAACGAATATTTTATTGTGCAAAATATGAAGAACCAAACTAAATTGCAAATTATATTGTTGTCTATTGGAGTAATTATTAGAGCAAAATACTTTCGTACTTTTTATGTTGCACACTAAAATATTCGTTGTCGCGATAATCCAAAACAGTCGTATATTCGTGGAATACACCATAATTACAATACGTACTAATCAACTGTAACTTCGATAGCCTATTGTTGAGAGAAAATGGTAGTTCCCCACAAGCGCAATATAATATACACAAATTCAAATTGGTTGGTAAATAATTCAAAACGAAAATAAAGGAAATATATAGGTAATAACATATAAAAGGTAAAACCACTTATCGATAACTTGTCGAATTCGAGGCACGAGGGAAGGAACCACGATGTGTGCACACTTCTGGTCTGAATGCGTCTGTGTTCCTTATATGTCATGGGGGAAGAATCTCGGGTTCAAGTGGTACCCGCCAGACCGATCTCGCATTCCTCAACCGCGATATCGATAAGAGGAACTCATGGACAGCGGAAAAGGGATACATGCTTTTCGAACTATTTTACACAACCAAATTAATTTCTGGGTTTTTCAAACATTATTAATCTCATGAGAATCATAAAAAAAATCATAAAAAAATCACCCAACGTTTATTTATTTAACACCTTTATAAAGACTGACTTCATTTACGGAAAAATGCAAAAACTACATACAAAAGCTGAACTCTTCACCTTTAAAACATATTTTTGATTTTTGTTGATATGACACTATGATCAAAAGATATCGAATTTTAACAGTCACGGGTCCAGTTGATGCACATTTTATTAAAAAAAAATTTCACTGTCAGTCATAATCGCCGGTCGCTTTAAGCATTGTTTCTAAAAGAACGGTTAATTATACACAAAAAGTGCTAAACAGCATTTTTGTTCAAAATTATTTGTTACATTTATTTGAAACATTTTTTTATAAGGTGTACATCGTATTCTTGGTAAATCGATGCCCCCCCTTCAATATAAGGGGGCTTTAGAAGCAGCAAACTTCGGGGAAGCCCGAAGGCAGAAGCAGCAAACTTTTTGCATCTTTTGGGATTACCAAATTTGACAATCTCAGCAAAATTCAGCACATCTCGTTTTATATTAAACCGGTTTTATAACGTTCTATTCCTTTTCATTCATAATCGCCACTCCTTTCTATTGTGTAAGTCTTCATCCTTAAATTTCCTTCCGACATCGCCTTGGAGATGTCATTTATCCATGTGCTTGCTGGTCTTCCTCATTTTCGTTTATCTGTCGAGTCCATTTAGAATTCTCCTTTCCTCCATTCGCCGTACGTGTCCATACCATACTAGCTGTTGTCTTTCGATGTCATAGACAAATCGTTTTTAGAGATTCGTTCGTTTCGTTTTTAGAGATCAAATCTCTAACTTGATTAGTTCTGGATTGTTAAAATAATAACAAATATTTAGTTGGAGTACAAAGTAAAAGGTACCTACAAGTTGGGATATCATCTAGATCAGGGGTTCTCAATCTGTGGTACATGTACCCAGTGGCGTAGCGTGAGTGTCGGCCGCCCGGGGCGGAAGACAATTTTGCCGCCCTCTTATTTAGGTATTTTAATTTATTGTATAACATTACATACATTAATTATAGAGAACTTTTCGGCAAGAACAGTCATCATTATTTTGCATTATAGAGGTTGGATTTTAAATAAAAAAGTTTATCTAAGTTTTACAATCACGTTTATTAATACAAAAATTCTTTTACTTTAACCAATTAGATATATTGATATAGGTAACTTATAGTCGGAATAATTAAAGAATACCCATGAACGATCGGATCAATCACTTATTTTGTATTCAAGGGTACCTATATGGCTTTTCATCGATTGTCATTTGTTTCGAGCTTCTGTCATGTGTCACATAATATTAATATATCTATGTCATACGTCTTTGGTTTGTATTATTGTAGATACCAATAACGTATGTCGTAGATATATTAATATTATGTGACATATGACAGAAGCTCGAAACAAATGACTGTGAATGAAAAGCCCTATACGCTGTGAGCTCGTACGTAGAGGGGATATTTATAAGTTCGCGAGCGCCAGTAGTGACAAGTCTGTAAACGTTTACCGGAAATTTGACATAAATGTCAAAGTGATTAATTTAAAATTAAAATTAAAAACATTAATTATAAAAATATTAGTTGGTCAAAGCTGTTGTATATATTTTTACCTTAAATATACTTACGTTTTAAATACTGAATTAACGTTTTTTTAATGTTCCGTAATATGTAATTATAAATTAATCTATTAATCTTAGCGCCATCTACACGATAATTGTGAAAGTATCCGAAGTAATAAATTAATATTTCATCAATAGAACGTCAAAATGATTAGCAAAAACTTTAAAAAATCTATTACAATTTAATTACTTTTTAGCGTTGTAACTATTAAGCGATAACAATTAAATAATAAATTTAAAAATTTCCGGTCTTTTAAGCCTTTAAAAGTCTTTTATTGCACCATCAATGTCTATCGCATCACCCACCTCTTGCTCAGTAGACAAAATAGCCAAATTAGTTAGTCTTAGAGTACTCATTGTCGATCTTAAATAATTCTTAATTATTTTCAATTTTGAAAAACTCCTTTCACAGAGGGCATTGCTTATTGGGCATTGGGCAGGGTATCTTCCAGCTTGGATTTAACAATAAATTTAAGTAATTCAAGTGAGTCTGCATTAATTAATTTCGTTGCCTGTAGTAGCAACGAAAGTCCGCCGTCAAAGTTTGTCCAGCTTGAAACCCTGCTCTCAATTGCGTCAGATGCTAGATTACATTCAGTGTTGTCTGGAACTAATAATATAGCCTGCGTTAGTTAAACAAACTTATCCGTTAAATTCTGTTGCTGTTGAAAATGCTCACGAATTTCTACAATAACTCTATCTTTACGAAGAAAACAACTTTCGTCTCAACTCATTTTTCCGTCATCGAAAATATGCTTTCTTGTTATGCGCCTGCGAGGTTTTATGGAAATTCCAAGTTCTTCACACATATTTTTGCATAACCTACAGCACCATTTGCCAATTCCTCTCTTTTCTCTGTCAATATGATCTGCAAAGCATTTACTTTCTGAGCGCACAATATTATGTCAAGTCCCCTTGTTTGTAAATATTTTTGTGCATCATTCACTTCATGTAGCACCGGTTGCCACAGGCCCCAAAAACAAAGAAAGGAAAATGACTGCCTAGAAACTAGTAAAGCACCTGCATCTGTTCTAGTGTTTAAGCTTTCACCTGCCTTTGTCAGTTTTTCCAAAGTAACGAGAATGTCTTTGTAATGATGCCATGTCACATTTACGGCGTAGCCTCTTGCACTCCACCGCGTTTCTTGAATCCTTCTTTTGCCTGTAGCTGCTATCAGAACTTCCCAACGATGTGTCGATGAGAGAAAAAAAGAATAGCAACGTTCTAAAGTGCCGAAAAAAGTTGTGCTGATTGTTAGTCCACAAGTCAGTATTGAGACCGTGCAAGTTCGGCAAAGCGACCCCTATTTCTACGCTCTGTACTATTATTCGCACTTTTAATTATATTGGCCAATTATATTAGTCCTGGTTACTGGATAATTGTCAAGGCCATAGTCCAAAAAAAAATAATAAGAAAAAATAAGATTCAGGTTATGTTATAAAAACATCAACAATTGTATGTAGTAAATAAAATTAGTTATTAAAATGCAGTACTGCAAGCAAAATACAATTAATTAAATTTACCTTTATATCATAATTGCATATCATATCAATATTGTGGAGCAATAATATAATTTTTCTGCTTCATTGACAGAAGGTATGAAATATACGTCAATTTGACAATTTCAATTGACAATATGAATTATTTAAGATATAGTATTTTTACTACAAAAGCGATATTACGTAGGTCAAAATTTTTGACGTAAGAGAACTGTCAAAACATTAGAATGTGACTTTTCATTATAGCCATGTTTATAATAAACATGGCAATAATGAAAAGTCACATTCTAATGTTTTGACAGTGCTCTTACGTCAAAAATTTTGACCTACGTAATATCGCTTTTGTAGTAAAAATACTATAGTTGCAATATTTCTCCGCGACTCGCGCAGGGTCGTTTCTCGTTTCCCTTTCCAAGTACTTGCACACCGCGAATAGACGTTGTTGCCAGTCGCTACAAAATATCATTAAAAAAAAAGGAGTTCCCCGAATTCGTCACAAAATAAGGAATGAAAAATTCCGAGCTCCTTTCAATCGGTCCGAATTTGCAGTTGCGATAAAAATATAAAATGGTTCAAATATTTACAAAATATTTTTATTATTTATTGTTAAATTTTTCCGCCTCGTAAAAAGTGCCGCCCGGGGCGGCCCGCCCCTGCCGCCCCCACTACGCTACGCCGCTGCATGTACCACTGGTGGTACATAATATCATTATTTGGGGTGGTACACAAAACACAAAAACACAGCCAAAACAGTGGCGGCTCGTGACCTCAGTATCCGGGTAGGCAACACATATGGTGTATAATAATATGTACATACCTATATATAGGGTTACCATAATTTATTAAGGCCAAATCCGGACAGGGGCAGTCCAAGAAAAAAAAACATATCATTGCTCTTGCCTTTTGACACCCCCAAAGTTAGTATTAGTATTATCAGCACAAAGGAAAACTACTTTTGAATCAATAGAGTACTTTTTAATACATTTTAAAACATGTTCTACTAAAAGATCAGATGTTTCACCTGGAAGTTCATCAAAAAATATAAAAGTTTCACGTTGACACCTTCATTTTGCTAAAAATAACGAACACATACTGGAGTCAATTTGATCTCGTTTCTATTTGAACTATCAATTGTAACCGTAATAAAATTTGCATCTTTGAGATCTGCGAGTAATTTGTTCAATATGTTTTTTTAAATATTTTTTTAGTAAAGAAAAAAATCCGGACATTTCTCATATCCGGACGCCAATCCGGACCTGTCTTTCAAATCCGGACTGTCCGGACGAAATCCGGAGGTATGGTAACCCTACCTATATAGGTACAGGGTGTTTGGTAAAGAATGGGCCATAGCTTAACCTTACATTCCTGAGCTTAAAATTGGTCGATTTAAGCTAACTTACCTTAGTACCAAAGTTGATAATAACCGAAATACAGGGTGTCAAACTTAAACTTTTATTTTATTTATTCCTGAATATTACCTGACAGACATGGGATAACAACACGAAATTTGGTAGGTAAGCGGGGTTTTTTGGGATTAGAAATCTAAATTTGCCACCAAAAATGATCTATTACCCAGAGGGCGCTACATACGTCTTTCAGCGCTCATTTAATACGTTCAATTTTTTTTATCTCCCACGCCACGTAGTTTTTGAATCAACGTTTTTATTCTGTTAATATTTTTACTTTAAAAAGGTATACTACATTCATCTCGCTAAGCTCAACTGTGTTTGAGATAAACGCATTTTAATTCTGCGATACAACATAATTTTTTGCATAATATCATTGTAGTTAGACCCGAAAAATAAACTTGAAACCATAATAATTGTGCCAGTTCTCATATTTATGTCGCAAATTCCATTTGAAGAAATTTGAGATACATTTTTGTAAATTTTTATGATTTTAAGTTATTTTGCGGGTGTAACTGTAACTACAATGATATGCTGCAAAAAATTATGTTGCCTCGCAGATTTAAAAGGGTTTATCTAGAAAACGGTTGAGTTTAGCGAGATGAATGTAGTATACATTTTTTAAGTAAAAATATTAATAGAATAAAAATTTTTATTTAGAAAGTATGTAGAGTGGGTAATAAAAAAATTGAACCTGTTAAATTAGCGCTGAAAGGCGTATGTGGCGCCCCCTGGATAATACATAATTTTTGGTGACGAATTTAGATTTCTCGTCTCAAAAAATCCCCGCTTACCAAATTTTGTGTTATTATCCCATGTCTGTTAGGAAATATTTAAGAATAAATAAAATAAAAGTTTTAACTTTGACACCCTGTATTTCGGTTATTATCAACTTTCGTACTAAGGTAAGTTAGCTCAAATCGACATATTTTAACCTCAGGAATCTAGTGGTAAGCTATAGCCCATTCTTTACCAAACACCCTGTATACAGTGTGTCGCATTTAAGATGAAGACACCCTTATATTTCGGCTATTAAAATAAATACAGATTTGAAATTTTGCAGTCATTGATTTTGATGGTTTACACTTTTTAAGATAGTCAACTGAAATTTAAATTTTAAACGCGGCCTACTGCGAATTCACAAACAGGACGAATTTTCAATATTTTGTTTCGCGTTAGAGATATCGCAAAAAGTTATTTTAAAAAATTGTTAGAAATATTATTCTGACCCCACACACCAAATTTCATGACAAAATTCGAACTTTTCGTTTTTTTCAGAATTGGTAGTCAAGATCCTAAAACATGCAATTGGCAGTTCCGAGATGCAGGGCCCCCGCTACCATATGTGCAAAGTGTGCAATGCACACGGGCGCCATCCTTTAGGGGCGTCAAAACTCAGGGTCAAAAATTGCAAAAAAAAAAAGCAAGAAAACAAAAATTAATTTTAAAATAAAAAAAAATAAAAACGTATACCATTTTTATTCAAATGCGCAAACCAGCACTCTAAATCGACGATTTTCGCCTCTTGTTGGAGGCATCATCAGAGAGGCGTAGGTTTGCTGTTCTCTGCCCCAAGTGACAAAGGCTAAGAGCTAGTCCTCGCACTGCAACTGACTTTATGGAGTAGGTGCCTAGCGACATCTGCTAAATGATAGTCAAAATTTTCAACCTAATAAAAATATTTAAAACTATTTTTAAAACATATTTAATTGAAAAACTTATTGGACATTTTTCCTGGTGACACCTGCATGGCTTCTAAAAATTGCAAGCCAGATGGATGCTGCAGTGAAGACAAGAGCGAATTCTAAAAGTTGCAATTTACAACAGTCTCCCCGTGTGCAGTCACCCCGTCTAATTTCATCGAAAAAATACTCTAGCAAAATATAGCTTACAAAAAAGTGAATACGGAGTCTGCAAACCCAGTAAAAGCAGAGTTCTAGCTAATGAAAAGTAGGTTCTTATTCGTCAAATTCGAAATCGAATATTTCAACGTGAAATAACCAAAAAATTTAACATTTTTCGGGGAAAACTTTTTTAAAGTGTTTTAAAAAAGCTTTATTTTATTACTTTTAAAAAAATTGTAGCGTAGCAACAAGAACAAGCAACAAGCAACCTTTTTTTTTGTTAAAAAAATTGTAAAAATCACCCCCTAATTAGCATTCCAAATGAAATTAATCGTTAGCGCTTTGCCATTTACTTTATATACTACGTATTGTTTATATGATTTATAAGTTTCATCGGTAAGTGCTTCATTTTTGAGAAAATTTGGTTTTAAAGTAATTTTTTTTAATATTGAAAAGATTCCTTTTTTCCAAATAAATTAAAAATTATTAGTGATACCAAAAACCCCGAGCAGTAAAAAAATGTAGGTTTTGCTTTTCTGAATACTTTGGTGTTTTTCTTTTCCCATAAGCAAAAATTGGTTGGCTGTTCAAAATTTGCATACACTCGAGATTAGTGACTCGTTTAAGCCCTTTTAACTACAGCTTTTTAAAAAATAAGCACTTTGAACCGATGAAACTTCAGATCATATAAGCAAAAGGACATAAGTAAACTAACTTGTGGTGAGGCGGTAACGATTAATTTCATTTGGGATGCTAATTAGGGGGTGATATTACGATTTTATTTGACCAAAAAAAGGGACCATCATCAGTTTGACCCAACTTACTTACCTACTTTGATGTTAAAAAAAAATAAAAAAAAAACAAAAATACAACTGCTTTTAAACGCTTTTAAAAAAGTTATAAGGAGTTTTCCCTGATAAGTGTGTGACATTTTTGGCAATTTCACGTTGAAATATTCGATTTGGAATTTGGCGAATAAGAACCTCCTTTTTATTATCTGCTCCTACTGTGTCTGCAGACTTCATATAGGCACTTACACCATTTTTCACTTTTTTATAAGCTATATTTTTTCGATAAAATACTTACTTTTTGGGTTATTTGCGAAAATCCGTCTAAAAACGTGTTTTTTTTCTTGAAAAATGAACATATTTACTTGCAAATAACTTGAAAAGTATTGACTTAGTGAAAAAACTTTGTAGAACAAAAGTTGTTTAAAATTAGTCATTTTATCCAATTCCGGACTTTTTTGAACGTATGTTTTTTCACCCACGAGAAGGAGTGAAACTCATTCAGGGAAAAAGCACACATCTGCACAATATCACTTTTTTCTTTGACATGTTAGCTATGTGTATGAAAAATGTAATGTCAATCCAGGCGGTTCTTTAAAATCCGGAGGTTTTACAATATTTTACTTTGAGTGAATGGACTATAATGACTTCTAAAGTTCAGTTTTTTAATTTATTTCAAGCACCTACCTACCTACCTTAAAAAAATGCATAAAAACATGATCCAAAATGGCTTAAGGGGCGCCAAAATCCTTTTTTGCACACAGGCGCCAGTAACCCTTACGGGGGCCCTGCCGAGATGCAGCTCGACACAACCAATGTCAAAGGCTCAAAAAAATCTAGCCTACCTATAGCCCGAAAATACACGGCCAGGCAAGCGACAGTACAGCCGCTGTGCTTAGCGTAAAGAGTGAGACAAATGCGAATTCTGTCCGGCTACTTTTTAGAGAGCCTGCCCTAGGGTAAAGCCGTCGTAGTAATGCTACGCTACGGGGAGCGTACAATAATTATTACAACTTCAGAGATGAATTAAAAAGTAGCTTTGCTTTATTTTAGATTTTTAGATACTTCGGTATTGTCTCAAAATTTATAAATTACAGTTTTGAAATAAGTAATTTATATTAATAAATAATTTATCATTGTACATTTGAAGAGGTTAGGCGGCGCCTACCTTGCCTACCCTGACGGGCCGCCCCTGAGCCAAAATCCAACATATTATTTGCAGTTAGTTAGATTACTAAGCTCCATAGGTATTTCAGTTAGGTGGTACCAAGGATAATTTTAAAATAATTTGGTGGTACACGACTCAAAAACACTGAAAACCACTAATCTAAATAATTGCAGTTTAAAACAATTTACGCTTCCTGAATTTTCGAATAGCCTTGTATATATTTGCATAGCGTGTCTATAGGTACATAATTATAATTTCCTACCAATATACAATAGTTGAAAACAGAAATCGAGAGTCCTCGTTCGATAGCGCGTTAGTGTCCAATTTAAAAGTGTTAATTGGTATAGATTGGAAATATTAATAGATCATTTTCATTTACCAGTTTTTTGGGTATAGATTTCCATGTCTAAACGTTGTGACATGATAAACACTTGTAAGTTTCCTTATTAATTTTTCATTTGGGTTTTATTCAGGTAATTCAGGTAATTGTGTGTTGTTTATAAACAATTTTGTATGGAAAACAAGGTCAGAGAGAAAGTCATAAGGTATTTTATCAGCAAAGGTATGAGACAATTATTTATTATTTAAAATGTTCAACTATATACACAATTATAAATTTTTCTTCATTATTTTTATATCTACATATATGTATTTTATTTTTATATTATTCCTTTTTTTTAATTGTTGCTGTTAATGGATGCTATTATTTCATCTTCTCCCCTTAAGTCTTCTACGATTCGTCCAACGTTTATCACGTGTTACCTTTATTATCATTCGATCGTCCATTTTACTTATACAGTGTGTCAATTTGAAAAGAAAATCTAAAAATATGCAAAAACACGTCAAATTTATTTGTGAGGGGGACATTTTGTAGACCAGTTTTCAACTAAATTACATCAACCCTATAGCTGGGGCGGACACCACCCCCAAAATCTTTAATGGAAAGGGGGGTTGAGTGATACCTCATTTTGAAGGTCATTAAATTACCTTTTCAAAAATACCACATGCCTTATATTTCTTTTCTGTACTTTTGGAAAAATCTTGGAGTCAATACTCTAAAAAATTTTGGAGTTCTGAACTCGATACTTAATATCTTTAAGGTTTTACTTGATTTTTCCAAAAATACTTCAAAAAACACTCTAAATACTTCAACACCCCAAAAAAATTCAATTTGGAGTTCAATACTCCAAAAAAATTTTTGGAGTTCTGAACTCGATATTTAATATCTGTACGGTTTCACTTGATTTTTCCAAAATTACTGAAGAGAAATATAATGTATGTGGTATTTTTGAATAGGTAATCGAACGATCTTTAAAATGAGGTATCACTCAACCCCCCTTTCCATTAAAGATTTTTGGGGTTGTGTCCGCCCCCGCTAGAGGGTTAGTGTAATTTGGTTGAAAACTGGTCTATAAAATGTCCCCCTCACAAATAAATTTGACGTGTTTTTGTATATTTTTAGATTTTCTATAGGGAGTAAATTACAGGGGGTGGCAACTTTTCAAATTGACACCCTATATGAGAATTCCATTCCTTTTTTCTGTTCAGAATCTACTAAATACTCCTACCTCACATTTTCGTTTTACACAATATACAGCAATGCATGCGCATCGCATATATGATCTGTAACTCAGAGGAGTTACAACCCTTCATGGGTTTTAGCCCACTCGACAACATGCCTCCACTCTTCTCTGTCTTGAGCAACCTCTATCCAATTCTCCACGGCCATAGCTTTCAGGTTTCCTGCTATATTATCTCGCCACCAGGGCAGTGGCGTAGCTGACAGGCCCGCAGGGCCCGCAAGGCGGGGGGGCCCGACGTTAGGAGGGGCCCCTTAAAGCCTTCAAGCTTAATACTTCTACATTCTTTAAATTGGAGACCAAAACATATTTTGTTGTTTTTATTCAATAATTCTTGATACCACTCAAGATATTTCAAAACACGATCAGCTGAAGTTTATTTTCCGGTATATAAAAATAAGTTGCAATGAAAATAATTTACCTTCCAAAGCGGAAGTTGTTGAAAGTGTTTTGGCATTTATTCGCATATTAGACCAAATTGGAGAAAGTCTTGTAAATTAAATTTTAAAATTTATTAAAATCAAAGCACCTTTCCGTACACAACTGTAGAGGAAAGGGTTATGATGGGACGGTATGAGTGGTGTATATTCAGGCATACAAAGGTGCATAACTGACACTGAAAAAACAGCTTCCTATGTTCCTTGTGCATCCCATAATCTGAACCTAGCGTTGAATGATGCATTTGATGGTGTACAGGAGATGTTTTTTAGGATATACCTAAAAACGTTTGTTTTTTTAGTGCAAGTATTAAAAGATGGTATGTATTACTATTATGACTTTGGATTCATCGCGTTTGCCAACACTTAAAAGGTGAAACCCTGTTATGGCTTTGCGTCGAGCTTTCCGACAAGTAATAAAATCTTTAACGAAAATTTCATTGCTATCTAAAAAACGATGAAAAATTAGAAGCTAATGCATTATTAGAGCATATTATGAATAATTTTGAATTTGTCGTTAATATTACTATTCAATCTAAAATACTTAACTTTATTAATCTAACACCAAGGCTTTTGCAATCTGAAATGGCAGAGTTAACGGTCGCCCTTCAACTTTTTCAAAAACCTCGTGATAATCCTCGAGAAATGAGAAATCCGTTTCCCGAAACTTTAGCGAAAGCAGCAGAAATAGCAGAAGAGTGGGGTATTACACCAAAATTTAAAAATAAACGGATAAAACGTATAAAAAATTTTACGATGAGTTCAGCTGAGACGAAAAAATAACTTATAGCAAAAAAAGTTTTATATAGTAAAGAATAGTATAGTATAGAAAAAAAAGTTAATGTTTTCAATGTAACTTATCCCCCATATTAACTTATTTATTTTTAGCACATAATCAAAACGGTCGGACGGGTCGATTTTTAAAATAATCATAATATGTATATTACAGCATCAATGTTTCGAACTTTACGCAATACCTCTGCAGGTGACAGTCATAACTTTGATTTTTTTTAATGGGAAAGTAGGTACATCATGTGACACCTCTTTTAAAATCATTTGAAATACTGATTACAAAAATGTATAATACTTGCGGAAAATTTCGGTCCAATGCTTTTTAAATACATAAATTATTTTTAATCCTTAGAAAACTAAGTAATAGGAATTTTTGAAAAAGGACATCGCACACATCTTATGGAAAATATAATGTCACTCAAATTCAATAAAATTTATACCAATAGATTCGTTTTAAATTAACGATCAAATCTTATCATTGCGCCAACTCTCTATTTTCAAAAATAAGAGCAGAAATTGATATAAATAAATCTGAAATCAAATGGGTAGGTACATAAGTTAGAGAGAGAAAAAATATTTTAAAATACCCAGATTTTCGGTACTTCATAAATCGGCGGATTAGTTTCACTAATCCGCTTAGGCCCAGCGGGATTGAAGCTGTTATGAATAGCACTCAGAGCAATAATGATTGTAAACTAACATTTTATGGACTCCAAAAATGTGATTTAGATATCCTTTAATTGCAATTTGCGCCGTAATTAATCATAATTAAGAGTTGGCGCAATGATAAGAATTGATCGTTATATTAAAACGAATCTAATCGTATAAATTTTATTGAATTTGAGTGACATTATATTTTCCATAAGATGTGTGCGATGTCCTTTAAACGCAGAATAAAATATTACATTATTATCGAGGGTCGTAAGTCCCTAAAAACTTCTATAATGTTTATTTTAATACTTATTTTAATTTAATTTAATTTAATTTTAATATGTAAGTTACAGGGGTGAAAACGAAAGCAAATTTAGTATGATTTTTAATTTCAAATCACTCAAAAGAAACTTTTTGTTTATTTTAGGGGACTGTCGACACTCGGTAATAATGTAATCTTTCATTCTGCGTTTAAATTTTAAAAAAATACTCATTTTTTTCTCAGTATTCGAAAAAATGGATGCATTTAAAGAGCATTTGACCGAAATTTTGGCCAAGTATTATACATTTTTGTAATCAGTATTTCAAAAGCTTTTAAATGAGGTGTCACATGATGTACTTTCCCATTTAAAAAAATCAAAATTATGACTGTTACCTGAAGAGGGATCGCGTAAAGTTCGAAACTTTGATGCTATAATATACTATGATTATTCTAAAAATCGACCTGTCCGAGCGTGTTTGTCGGATTAAGATACATGTATAATAGGTTTTCATGCCTATTCCCAAAAAATCTAAGTACAGTAAAACCTCGATATAACGGACCTCTATTTAACGGACTTCGGATATAACGGACAAAAAAAATCCTGCCAAATATGAAAAAAAGTCCCTTTATTTCCCAAAACGTCGCCAAACAATTTCAATAAAATTTTTATTGTTGGATAATGCGGACACATTTCTAATTATAAAAAAACGCAAACTTCAAAAGCGCGTACAAAACTTAAAATAAACGTTTTTTTTTATTTATTTTAAACTTATTTTTATACAACGGACTTTCGGTTATAACGGACACCCCTTCCCCCCAATTGGTCCGTTATATCGAGGTTTGTATTAACACTAACTGATGAAGAACAAATATTGTCCTTTACACATTTTAGTATTATATTGTTATTAGTTGTCGTTATGTTTATAATACGGGGGCCCACAAACATTTTCGCGGGGGGCCCCTCAATCTTCAGCTACGCCACTGCACCAGGGTCGAGGGCGTCCGCGTGGCCTTCTTCCAGTTGGGACTTCCTCCCATACCAGCCTTACTGTTCTATGGTCAGAATGTCTTCTGAGGTGTCCTGCCCATTGGAGTCTTCTGGACTTTATTTCTTTTATGATGTTGGTGTCTGGGTAAAGTTCTTCGAGCTCTTTTTGTTAGTTCTTATCCTACATTGTCCTGCTGCTTCATCAAGCACAGGCCCAAAAATCTACCTTAGGATTTTTCTTTCCCAAACACTTAGTATCTCTTCGTTTGCCTTTGTTATCGTCCACGTTTCGCTTCCATACATCACAAGGGTCGTATGATTGTTTTATATTATACTTGTATCTTGGTTCGTCTTGTCAGTTCTTTCGATTTTATAATGTTTTGAAGGGCATAAAGACATCTGTTGCCGGCTTGTATCCTATTGTTTATTTCTTGTAATCCGTTATTCTTTTCACTTATTGTTGTTTCAAGATTCCAAATTTTCTAACGCGCTCAAAGTTAAAGTCATCGATAGTGACCTGGTGTTTCCTATTAAATCGATTTCGTCTGCAAATGTCAACAGTAGGTTTGATCCTTCTCGATGAAATACTGTAGTTGGTTTTTCGATTTTTGCACTTATGTTTTAATCCACTGTTTATTGTGAATGTCTCCTAGTATTTCTGTCCAACTCTCACCTTATATCGTAACCGTTCCATACACATCCGTATCAAACTGACTAGTTGCAGCCCTGCATATTCTATCAAATGCTTGGTTAAAATCTACGTAGGTACATCTGATGAAGCTCACGATCAAACGCCCAACATTTTTCCATTATCTGTTTTATTGTAAATATCTGGGTTACTTTTTCGTATGTCGGGTATTGGTCTTCTATTTCAGCTGTATGTACTTCTATGTTTGATGTAATTCTGTTAGATTGATCGTTTAACAGTTGATAGAAGTATTCCTTACAGGTCTTCAGAATTTCCTTGTCATCAGTGATAAGCTGCCCGCTGTCATTTTGAAGGACGTTTTCTGTTCTTGCTTGGTACCCGGTCTTGATCTCTGAAACTCCTTTGAAGAATTGTCTTGCTTGTTTGTTCTTTCTTTTTTCTTCTATATCTCTGATTATTTGTTCCTGATACTCCCTTTTCTTCCTTTTCATTAATTTTCTTGTCTCTGTTCTTCAGAACAGTAGGTACTTAAGAACTACTTCACTGTACATTGCAGGGCATCTTTTTCATTCTTCTTCTCATCTCTTCTTTTGATATTGTGTCTCTTCTGGTCAAACCATAGCATCCTCTCCAGTATTACATTTCGGTCGCCAGAATATGCTCCTTTGTTTTTTTTTTTTTATTTATGACCCAAATTTCTGCTGCATATGTCATGATACTTCATAGATACCTAATACTATTGTTTGATATATCTTTTTTTGTTTTTTCTTTCATGTCTTATACAAGATCTTGTTTGTCCCAATCTATTTTTTATCTCTTCTTTTGTTGTTCCATTTTTCGACATTATAATAATATAGAACTCAAAGATTTAACATTCTTCGTTTCTTTTATTGCAAGGTGCTCTTCTATATTCAAATTTTTGCCATCTTCTTCCGATATTGCTAAATATTCCGTTTTTGTCATTTATTTCCATGCCCACGTTTCTGTATTTATTTTTTAGTTTCCTTACCATGTAACTGATATCATTCTCATCTTGAGCCATCACCACGTGGTCGTCTGCGAAACACAGTAGAAATAATAATATAGTCCCTATCGGTATTCCCATACCGCTATATTTTGACTTCGTAGTCGTTAGTGCGTGTTCTAATAAAAAATATTTATGTAGTAAAAATATTTTAAATAGACTTGGTGACGTTGGGCATCCCTGTAGCAGTCCTTTTGTTGTTTTGAAGTTGGCAACAATCGTGTCTCTGATTTTTATACATACTTCATTTCCCCTGTATTTGTTCTTGTTTGCTTGTGTTTGGTTAGCTAGTATGTCGGTTGGCTAAACTCAGACACAACTGGCTAGTGATTTTAGTAAGTAATTTTGCCAATTTAGTAAAATTGCAAAAAAAATAATTACTAAATAGTTAGTAATTTTGTCAATTTTGGCAAAATTGTGCAAAAACAAAAAAATTACCGACTAAAATCACATGCCAGTTGTGTCTGAGTTTAGCGAACCGACATTATCCCTATTTTTGTCATTGCTTTGTATAGTTCTTTCCTTGGCACGGTGTCATATAGTCATAGTCGTATGCCTTCTTAAGGTCTAAAAACGCCATGTGTATGTACATCTTTGTTCTTAGCTCTTTTCTTCTCAATTGTCTGTTGTATTGTATAGATATGATCTAGACATGATTTCTCTTCTGTGAATCCTGCTTGCTCTTCACCGATTTGATCTTCTATACCTACTTTTCTCTATTTTGTTTCTGAGGATCCTGCCGTACAGTCTTCCCATTTGTAGCGATGATGCTTATTCCACTGTAGTTTTTTTCTTTTCTATTTCCTTTTTTATATATCGATGTTATGTAGGCTTCCTGTCATAGATTAGGAATGTCCTCTCCATTTAATGCTCTTTCCATGATTCGGCGTATTATTTATTCTTGTTAATTTCTCTGTTCCGGATTTAATTAATTCCGCCACAATTCCTCCTGGTTCTCCGGCTTTATTGTTCTTCATGGAATTTATTGATATGCAAGTAGAGACTGTTCACCTGATTTATACCTATTGCTACTTTTTATCCGGAGAAATGACATCAAAACCGGAACTTAATATTCAAGCTCGACTTTTCAATACGCGATTATTGATATATCACGTGTTCTATTCTTGTGACTACAATGTGGTACTTCCGATTACAACTTTTTAACCGGAAGTGGTATAAAAACCGGAAGTATATATTCTCGTCTTGCTTAGGCGCGTCGAGTAATAGATATATCACTTTTACTATTCCGGCGAAGTTCCGGCGACTTTAAAACAATACTTCCAGTTGGAACTCTGCAACCGGAAGTCCGAGAAGCTTTCACTCGGCGCCTCATTCGTCATTCTATCAGTTCTAATATCATAGGAGTTATATTCACGGACGGACAGACATGCATGGAACCGGAAATATATATTTTTGTTTTCGTTTTGCTAAGGCACGACGAATAATATATTGCTTGTACTTTGTACTATTTCGGCGACTTTAAAACAGTACTTCCAGTTGCAACTCTAAAACCGGAAATCCGATATCAAACTCACCTCTAATACCATCTTCGGTAATATATTGTTATGATTTACTTTTTATTACTTTTATATCAATTAATCTTTATTTGATTACTCCAATTAATTATTTAATCAATTATCCAATTGTCACAAATCATACAAAAAAAATAAAAAAAAATCTCAGGGTGCCTTTTTTATAATACAAAAAAAAAATATCTAAATTATCTTATGTTATACCTACTTATCTTCTCTCGTGGTTTCAGTATCTCTTAGCCAAGCCGCACACCAAAGAAACATGAAACATGAAACGAAAAACATGTTTCATGAAAAGAAAACACTGCTAAACAAATCTCAAAGTCCGCCTACCAATGAAACGAGTATGATTCATGCTCATGATACATTTTTATTTTCGGAGAGTTTCATAAATGGCCGGACATATATTTGTTTAGCAGTGGTTTATTTCCATGAAACGTAATTTACGTTTCATGTTTCTTTGATGTGCGGCCTTAGTTGGTTCTAATCAGGAAAAAATATTAGGAAAAGGAATTAAATAGAAATATAAAATAAGCATACAGAATTATCTTTTATTATCAAAGTCAATACTCGAAAAATTGATCAAATTAAAACCTGTGGACACAGCTGTCCGAATGAAATTTTTACCGCTTAAATTTATTCTAGTTCAAATAACAATTTATCGGTTTGTTCCCGATGACTTTGATAAAACAAGCTAAACAAACAAATTTAGGTATTCGCAAAATTACTTATACCTACTTCCTATTTAAGTTTTGAAATATTGGAATCTTAATTCATATGCTTTTACTCAAAATTTTAGTTTCCGAACATAAAAATATCTTTCACATAAATTGACTGACCTTTTGCTTCACTCACTCTGACGTCTTCTCTTGACCCAAAACAGCTCTCCCTTGTTGACTATGTTAGGCTACCCATCAAAGCCCTCTCCGTTCTCAAGTTTCAATCTAGCAGCACACCAGCACCAATTCTCCAACAAAAACAACGAGCCCGGCCTCTTTTAACCAGCACTCGATTAAAATAGCTCCAAAAATTCTCTCCTCTCCTTCTCACAATAATACAGAATCAAAGAGGTATTTCATCTCAATTTGATCTGTCTCTCGTTCCACTTTTCAGCTCTATCCTCCACTATCAAACAACCACTGGTACTTGCTTTCTAACTATCCACGAAAACGTTTACTGCTCTTCAGCGATGCCAAATACATAATAATCTTTTCTTTTTCAAACTGTCTCAACTTTCAAGCTTCTCTTTCCCCCCTTCCAAATTGTCTAGCCAATCAGAAACATTTATCTCTCCACCTTCCTCTCTTTTCATTCGAAAACAAACAGTCATTCTTTCAAAAATATTCCTACCATCATAATAATTACTTTCGGGGAATTCTACAACATTTACTCGGGGTTAAACAAAAAGAGATTAAAATTCCGAACTTTCTTTTAAACTACAGTCAAAACCGTTTATAACGAACTTCAGGGGACTGGTTGTTTTTGTACGTTGTAGCCAGTGTTCTCTGTAAGCGGTTCTATCTGTTATAATGAACAGGTTGCTATAAACGATATTACACTGGTAGCAACAGTCAGTTTGTTGTAAGTTTATGATGCAAAAATGTGTAACTTTATCTATACTTATAATATGTTATAACATGTTACACATAACATTTAACATATGTGTTTATTGTACTTGTACGGGCTCTCAAAATCGTTTTATTATAAAAATCTGGGCATACATACACTATTTATTTTTAAAAAGACCAAATAATGTAAACACAATCTTGTGATAATAGACCCACCTAATAGGAAGTCTAGTGTCTAAAAGACTTACAAGTGGACCCTGCCCGGATGTACCATCATAACCATAAAACATTATAAAACCTTCCTTTTCATTTCGTGGTAATATCGGTACCTCGGAGAGATACAATACAATGCCCATTTTTATAACTTTACACGAAAGCAATTTTAAACTTTTTTCAACAAAAAGTGTTATTGCTACAGTTATTTATTGAGATGTGGAAACAATATTATATTAGGACATTGTATCTGTTTTCATTTGAATCATGGATTGGTTATAACTGTTTATTATATAGTGTGTAAAAAGGTCATAATTGAAAAAATGGATATTGTATCTCTCCGAGGTACAGATATGTACGCTGTAACCAATATTTCGACTGCTAGTGTTCCAAGAACTATGTTTGCTTTAACCGATTTGTTCGTTATAAGCAATATAAATGCTTTTTTTATATGTCATTTTACGGGACCTACTATTTTGTTTGTTATATCCGATTGTATGTTATAGCCGGTGTCGTTATACACGATTTTGACTGTATTTTTCTCGAAACTAATAATTACCTCTACCTGTAGATTCTAGTTTTCCCGTAATAAACAATCTTTTTACATTATGATCCTAAATAAATCTTCCTTTCACTTTATTTATTCACAGAAGTATTTAAATCTTCATCGAAAAACTCATTAAAGGAGAGACCCACTTACATGCTCGCTAACTTCTAATAAATATTTACAAATCAATATACAGGGTGGATCAAATTTATGTACCCGTGTTATATAAAAAATAATTTTTTTATTATATCTTTGATTGATAATTTGAAACACAATAATATATACACCTCATTTGTAATTCTGTTTTAATAAATTAGGAGGTAAAATTCGTGAACAGACAAACGGACGGACAGACAGACACGAAACCGTAAGTAAATATTTGTTTTCGTCGTGCTAAGGCGCGTCGAATAATATATCGCATGTACCCTTTCAATTAATTTGTCGTTCTATCTGATCTAATAACGGAGTAGTTATGTTTACAAAGTCTCTCGGACAGGCAAACATGGATAATTCATGGTCTTCACATTTTTTTTAATGAGTGAAAACAATATTTTTTGTTAAATCATTCTTCTCGATACTTACGTCAGCGATGTTCTCATCAAACTTACGCATCAACCTTTATAACGCAACCCCATTGAACCTTGATATTGATATATTTATGACGCTTGACAGTTGCCAAATTCTGACATTAGTAAATTGACGTTTAAGCGAGAATTATATTGTAAATGTAAATTGTTATTTTATTATAAAAATAATTCCTGGGACCCAAATTTATAAGATATTTAGGGCAATGGCTCATGAAACTCCAGATCCAAATAAAACTAAAAAACCATCTGGTGAGTTAAGCGTTACAATATATGAACTTATGGCCAAACCTACTTTTTTACACCCATTTATTGATTTAGAACTTTTAACTATAAATTATTTAGTAAGCAAATATGATTATATAGGTTTCTCCAGAATACATTTGTTCAAAAAACACAAAACACGTCAGCTAATTGGCATGTACATACTTCTACTTATTAATTATACAAAGGATTGGAGTGGATTTAAAGTATGACCTAAAATATTATTTATTTTTATTTGAGTTATAATGTTTGCCCCATAACTCTTCTACAGGAACACCACTTGACGCACTTGAAGATGTAAAAATCAGCAATACATTAATTAAAACTTAAGAATTATACTTTTGAAGTAAATTGGACAAGGTAAGGCTATTGAAAAACTTGGTTTTCAATAGCCTTGATGTCATTGATAATTCAAATGAGAAACAAAGCATTATGTGGTCAGAACTGAAAATAGTCAGATGTCTTCCATTTATTTTTTAAGAACCATGTATTTATTCCCAGTTGCCAGGTTTAATTACTTTCCATATTTTACCATATTTGGTTTGCTACCAAGCTACTCATATATAAGTCACATCGATTCTTACCATAGATCAGCGTCTCACCTGTGAGCCGGGGCTCGCATTGCACATACTTAATGGCAATTAGGTCAGCTGTAAACAAAGTCAAGATCCCCTTAATGATTTCCAGTCTCCAATAGGAGTGACACAAGAAGAAGAAGAATAGCAACTTGAATAGCTCTAGTCTATGAGGACGAAACTTAAATAATCCTTTGGTAGTGAATGGTTTAAAAGTATTTTGCAATCTATTGAGTATCAACAATAAACAAATGTAGTGACATTGACTAAAGACAAGAAAGATTTTACCCAGTGGTAAAATCAAAGTACAATTATTATAAAGTTATATAGGAAATAGATATATACATCTTATAACTACTAACTAATTAGTTTACAAATTTATTTGATTTATGGCCGGTTTCATCAACTACGAATAGTAGTTTATTCTACGATTAAAGTTATTCAACCAATAAACTGACATTTCTCCATTTTACTAACGTCAAATAAGACTTCTTATTGCATTTATTTATCAAAAAAATCTTACTCTTTGAGTTAATTGGCAAGTTAATCTGGCTGTAAATATTTAGAAGAAAGTAAATTCTCCAGTTTCACTTTAAATTATCAAAATTATATTGAAACAAAATATAAACGTCTAATAAATTTTATTCGACGAATAGCTATTCATTGATTTATTTGTTGTTGGTGAAACTGGACCTAAAAGTCTAAATGCTAATTCCAGTGGTTTGAATCTCTTTAACCTACGTTTTCTTCGGAATTGTCTAGGAGGTTAAGTGCAAACTGGTTTTCATGATCTTCCAGCTGGGTAATGCATGCAGTGCTATGTTTTTTGATGACTTCCTGTACCATATCTAGAGAGATGAGCACAGTAATAACCTGCAAAATACCTCAAAAGATGGAAAACAGTACATTCTTAAGTAAAAAGAGATGAAACTTGTAGAGGTGGAAATTATTGATATAAACATACAGTGCGGTGGAATAAGTGTTGCCCCCCCCTGTTAACTTGTTTATTTTAAGAATATAAGCAAAACGCTTGCACAGGTCGATTTTTAAACTAATCATAGTATATCATAGCATCAGCGTTTCGAACTTTACGCGATCCCTCTTCAGGTGACAGGCATAACTTTGATTTTTTTAAATGGTAAAGTACATCATGTGCCACCTCATTTAACAGCTTTTAAAATACTGATTTCAAAAATGTATAATACTTTAATCCTTTTTGAGATCGCAGGTCCAAAATTTTGGTCGAACTCTTTTTAAACGCATTTATTTTTTTCGAATTCTAAGAAAAGTAATAAGTATTTTTGAAAAATTTAAACGCAGAATGAAAGATTAGATTATTACCGAGGGCTGACAGTCCCTTAGAATAAACAAAAAGTTTCTTTTGAATGATATATTTGAAATTAACAATCACACTAAATTTTCTCTTTTTTCCACCACTGTGACTTATTAAAATAAACATTATAGGAGTTCTCAGGGACTTTGGACCATCGAGAATACTGTAATATTTCATTCTGCGTTTAAATTTTTCAAAAATATTTATTAGTTTTTTCAGGATTCGAAAAAAATGATTGCATTTAGTAAGAATTCGACCGAAATTTTGCGCCTACGCTCTCAAACAGGATTAAAGTATTATACATTTTTGAACTCAGTATTTTAAGAGCTTTTAAATGAGGTGTCACATGATGTACTTTCCCATTTAAAAAAATCAAAGTTATGGCTGTCACCTGAAGAGGGATCGCGTAAAGTTCGAAACGTTGATGCTATAATACACTATGGTTAGTTTAAAAATCGACCTGTCCGAGAGTTTTGCTTATATTCTTAAAATAAACAAGTTAACAGGGGGGGGGGCAACACTTATTCCACCGCACTGTATAAATTAACATTACATTACATAGTTTCCCACTTTTAGACATATAAGAGAAGTATGACAACTGCCACTGTGACAGGAGAATTTTATAAAATACTCCTGACACAGACGTCTAAAAGTGGGAAACTATGTAATGTAATGTTAATTTATACGTTTATATCGATAATTTCCACCTCTACTAGTTTCATCTCTTTTTAATTTACAATGTATTATGTTTCTATCTTTTGCGTTATTTTGCTAGTTATTAGCACACTCATCACTGTATTTTAAGGTCACAATGAATAAGTCCTAATTATCTTTCAAATCAATTTCCCCGACGATCACATATAAAAAAATGGATATACAGGTGGGGTGCAAATGCACCCCGTACCGTTGTTTATGTAAGAATCTAAGCACCGCCTTACGAAGGTTAATGCCATGATTTATTTTTATTTGAGTAATAATGTTTGCAATATATCTCTTCTACAGGAACACCACTTGAAGATGTAATAATCAGCAATACAATAATTAAAACATTTTTTTTTGTTACAGATAGTGCATTTAAGCAGCAAAGACTCCCAGCATGGCAACCAATTTTAACTGCAGGTACAGTCCTGCCTTCATTCTTCATAATTGGAATTGCCTTTATACCAGTTGGCATAGTATTGCTGTATTTATCAAACGAAGTTAAAGAACATGTAATTGATTATACTAATTGTAATAAGACAAAGACTAATAGTGATGGCACCTGGACAGAATCATCTGAGACGTGTGTTGACTTTATTAAAACAAATAGAGATGATCCATGTGAATGTACCATTTCGTTTAAGCTTGCTGACAGTTTTGATGTAAGTATTATAATTTTTAAATAACATATTTTTAGATATATTGTATAACAGAATCAGCAATTCTTGTCAAAAAGGAGTATAAAACTACAAGAATAAGATTCTTTTTATTCTCTTCATTCCTTGAGCCATTGTCTGGGTGTGGAGCACAAACCATACATACTTATAGACGTTTCACGACCATGTTAATCTTTCGGATCGAATTAACGCCATCTCTTGATTGGAATGGGAACTAAAATGACAAATTTTAGTTACGTGAGAATTTCAAATTATAAATTTTGAAGGATTTTTGATGAAATTTTGCAGGAAATTAAAACAACAGAAAGACAATTCAATGTTTTATTCCATATTTTACTGAAAACTTCAAATATTCCAATTTGTTTTCAAAATGCTAAACACTACTGCTATGTGTCACGTGAAAGCACTGATGTGTATCGACTTAAATGAAAATTTTTGAAAGAATCTTGTAGGATGATTGTTTAGATAAATACCTTATAATCTTTTACAAACTTCCAAAAATATATAGGTCCGAAATGTTGATGACACACTTGTCTATTGGAATAAACTGTTTCAGGATCTATTATATTGTTTTTTTTAATGTGTAGAAACACAACACGGGATGATCAATGTAAACTAAAAATTCTACTCATAAAAATGGAGAGGAGGTTAATACACTTGATTAAAATTGTGATTAAATCTAATTAAAAACGTAACACCACTATAATAAAATAATTAAGCCACAAACTGTAAAATAAAAAGTAAATAAAAATTAATTTAATTGTCAACTGTCAGTTGTTAAATATGACAAGAGAATTGACTGACAGCGACATCTCTTGATTGGAATGGTAACTAATTTGCTGTCTTGACCTTGACAATTTACGTGAAACGTCTATGAGTATGTATGGTTTGTGGTGTGGAGACACTCTAGATATTATTAGCTTTATTATTAGTTAGCTGCAAACCTGTGCTAGATGGACGGTTTCATGTACAGATTTTCCCTTCAGAGTCTAATTTTGGTTTGCCCATCTTGTTGGAGATTCTCCTCTGTGTTTTCAGATCTCAACCTTTCCTTCAACTACCAATAGTTTCATAGTCCCCATTCTGCTGATTATATGGCCAAAGTAACTCGAACTCAGATACGCTCAGTGTACTTTTTTAAGTAGCCTGTCTTTTATATTAAGCTCTTCCAGAATTGACAGGTCGGTTCTTTGATCTGCCTAGTACATGCATAGAATTCTTATGTAGACTCACATTTTGAAAGATTGGGTCTTACTCGTATAAATTTTTATGAGAGTCCAGCTGAGTATGTAGTAATGGGAAAAATAAGAGCATAACCAACCTGACCTTAGTATTCATTGATATTATTCAGTCCTACCATGTTTTAATTAATTTAGCTGTAGTAGTTCCATAGTAGTGCAGTAGTTAGACCAACAATCATGTATAGCAGCGAGACATGGACATTGACGGGGAGACAAAAATCCAGAGTCAATGCTATGGAAATGAGGTTCCTGAGGAAAATAGTAAACAGAAAGAGGACAGACAAAATACGAAACGAAACAATTGGACAAAACCTTAAACTAGAACCAATCAATGAAAAAATAGTAGAGGGACAACTTAGATGGTTCAGGCACGTGTGTAGAATGTCGAACGAGAAGCTAACAAAACGAGTGTTCGAAACGAGAGTGCAGGGGAAAAACAAAAGAGGAAGACCAAGAGTTATGTGGGTGTATATGAAATCAGGAAAGAAGTCGAGAAGAAGGGATTGACATTGGAAAGTGCAAGAAACCTAACGCAAGATCGGAAAGCATGGAGACTACAATGCCAAACTTAACTCCACCAGCCTTACACCTAAAGGTAGAAAGGCTTAGGACTAAGTAAGTAAGGGTCTTACTCGTATAAATTTTTTTGATAGTCCTGCTAAGTATGTAGCAATGGGAAAAATAAGAGCTTAACCAACCTGACCTTAGTATTCATTGATATTATTCAGTCCTACCATGTTTTAATCAATTTAGCTGTAGTAGTTCGGACCATTGCTAGTCTACTCTTGATTTCTGAGGAAGCTTGAAATGTAATAAAAGATGGATGTTTACAGAAGTTCATTTTGCGAATTGGCTATTTGTGAATTGTTGGCTATTAACATGGCAATTCTGATCTTGCTTATGGAAGTTTTAAATAGTTCGACCGATGTAAGCCCGAACTACTTCCACAGATTTTGGAGCCACGAGTGTCTTCTCCTACCTTCCCCCCGCTTACCTCTATTTTCCTCTGGATAATCAATTGCAGTAGTAGCCACTTACATATATACAAAACAATAAAACAAAATATTGTTAGATAAGACATCCCTAAAAGAGATTTATATGAACTACAAAAAGGTAAGGGCTGAGATTAAAACAATAAAGGAAACACAGACGAATATGTACAAGTTTTCTCTTTAAGAATGAAAGCATATTACATTGTAAGATTATGACTCTTAGAACAAAGAAATAAACACTAAATGATATACCTAACATAAACAAAACAAAATTGACATTAGTACATTGACGCTGAATCGTTGAAGATCTGCTAAGATCGAATCTTACCAGAAAAGAAACTCTAGAGTTTGAAAGAGGAAATTACCAAAAATGTAATTGTCGTCAAAAAAGTAATCACTGAAGATAAACCTGCTTAGCACTGTTCTGTATTAATCAATCAAATCATTACCATTGAAATTGAAGTAGCTGATGAACATGGTTTCAGATATGGAAGATCCTGCAATGATTCGAGTTTTGTAATTAGGCTGACTAAGCCCTCCTGAAATATAGGTATATGTTAGTGATAGGCTAACTAATAATTAAAGATTTTAACCTTGACAATGGTCCATTTCTGCATGTCAATTCGTTTGTCTTGTTTTGTAAGTCATTGATTGTTACTTGGGTTTAATATGAATCTTCATTATGGTGTAGCTCATACACACTCCTCCAAGAAATTAATGCACCTAATGGGTCATTTTTCATGTCTCGAATTTCCTAAACCTGTTGTCCGATTTAAGTGATTGTTTTAATGTTATAGCTTTATTCTTTAACAATATCGCTTTAATAATATTGTTGCTAGTCAAGTAAACTGTCATTGTGTACTAGATGTACTTTTCTCAAAGTTTGCAACATTTTGAGGAATATTCTAGTATTTATAAAGTACTGAAATGAAAACCCAACAATAGCCCCAAGTTTTCTTAACATTTGGTTTTTGATTCATTCGCTTATGTTGGATAAAAAAAAGTTAGGTAATTTAACGACTTGTCATGTTTTTCATCAATATAGGGTGTTTTTAAGTAAGTATGACAAACTTTAAGGGGTCTACATGAAAAAAAAAATGAGAGTTTGCTTCATCAACGTATATCCGCAAATGTTTCGTTTCTGAGATATGGGATGTTGAAATTTTTGTTACAAACTGACAATTCATTTATTGTTCTAAAACCTGTTGAGATATGCAAATGAAACTGGCTGGGTCTTAAGAGGTAGTTATTGCGCATTTTTTGAAATACAATAAGAATTTTATATTCATTGACATGCAAATATAATACGCAATAACTACCTCTTAAAACCCACCAAATTTAATTTGTATATCTCAATCGGTTTTAGAGCAATAAATAAATCGTCAGTTTGTAAGAAAAATACACCCCGTCGTATCTCGGAAACGAAGCATTTGCGGTCATACGTTTATAAAGCAAACTGTAATTATTTTTTCATGCAAATTACCCTTTAAAGTTTGTCATACTTATTTAAAAACACCTGTATTGATGAAAAAGATGGCTAATTGTTGTACCTAAGTTTTTATTATCCAGCATAAGCGAATGAATCAAAGAACAGAATGTTAAGAAAACCTGAGGTTTTAATTTCAGTATTTTATAAATGCTAGAATATTCCACAGGGTGTTGCGAACTTTGAGAAAAACACAGTTTGACTGGTACACTCGGTATACAATGACAGTTTACCTGTCTATATATTTTAGCAACAATATTATTATAGCGATATTGTTAAAAAACAAGGCTATAACATACCATAAAATGGGGTTACTTTGACCGCTGGGGTGAATTTGACCGAAAACATAGAAAAATATCTATTGTGATATACTTCAGTCACCCTGTATAATTTTTAAAATTATTTTTAACGATTCAAATTTATAAATATCTAAGAATTCATTTTTAATTAAAAAAAAAGAATTAATATTCCAAGGGTTGTTAAATCCACCGATATAACGAATTAACAAAAAATGGTTTAAAAAACGGTCAAATTAACCCCAGTTACAAGAAAAATAATTTTACAGGCAAAATGCATATACGGTCAACTTCCCCCCAGATGGGGTATTTCTATCAAAGGCATTTTTTATTTTTTTTTTCTAAGTCATGATTATTTTTTTGTAATTATAATCTAAGCTACTGAAAGTAGACGCCTAAACCCATGACATATTTGCATATAGAAAAATGTAGCAAAATTTAAAATATGATTTTTATAGGATTAAAGTACAAAATCGGTCAGTCACCCCATTTTACGGTATTAAAAAAGTCAATCAAATCGGACAACAGGTTTAGTTAATCCGAGACATCAAAAATAACATTAAAAATAATATTTTTAAGGTGGTGCATTAATTTTTTGGAGAAGAGTAGTTGTATTACTTATATGTAACTGTTGTGTTAACTTAAAGTCTTTGTTGTAATTGTGGCTTATTATATGCTTTTCTTCTAGGGTAAAGTATATATGTATTATGGTTTAAGCAATTACTATCAGAACCACAGAAGATATGTGAAATCTAGAGATGACAATCAGCTACTAGGAAAATTGAGCCCAAAACCCTCAACTGATTGTATGCCATTTGACTATGTTGTTGATAATAAAACGAATCCATCTAAAAAACCTATTGCTCCATGCGGAGCAATTGCTAATTCAATGTTCAACGGTAATCACATTTCTTTACGTTTAAAACTAAATATTAACGTAAATGTATATTTCTAGATTCTATATCATTGAGCATGATTGATGATAGTGGAAAGATTGTACCTGTTCCTCTTCTCAGAACAGGAATTGCCTGGGACTCTGATAAAAAAATAAAATTTAAAAATCCACCTGGTGCAAATTTAGAAGAAGCATTTAAAGGATATGCCAAGCCGATTGATTGGAAAGTAGATATTTGGAACTTAGATCCAGACAATATAGAAAATAATGGTTTCCAAAATGAAGATTTTATAGTATGGATGCGCACTGCAGCTTTGCCTACTTTCAGAAAGTTATACAGAAGAGTTGACCACAGTCAATCTGATTTTTCTTCAGGATTGAGCAATGGAACATATATTTTAAAGATTGTATACAGTAAGTAATATTTCTTTTATTTATTTTTATTTGTGATCTAAAGTGTGATAACTTTTGTGTCAAAATATGTTATGTGTGATTATAGGAGATACTAAAAAAAGTTATTTACAAAAATAGGAGGTAGGTGTTTTGACATACTCTGTATTGGATTTAGAGGGGATGCCCACCCCTGTATAATACAAAACAATTTGTATTTAAAATAAAATAAGTATCCGCTGGGAGCGTTAACTATTATTATAGTTCACTTGGTATATTCTGTCGACGCAGGGGATGATCTTATGTGTATGCTTTATGTTCGATTTACGAAAACAAGAAGTTATTTAAAATTTTACTATTAATTTTGTCCTTCTTCTTCTTCAAGTGCCATCTTCGTTCCGAAGGTTGGCGATCATCAGGGCTATACGTATTTTCGAAACTGCTGCTGATACGTAACATCTCATCAGGCGAAGTTTCATTTCAGGGCTCAAATCTCTTCCACAGAACACTCTCTTCATTTTATTGAATATGGATCTGGCTTTTTCTAATCTTATTTTGATTTCTGCTGAGCTATCGTTGTCTTCATTTATTAAAGTGCCTAAATATTTGTATTTGCTAACTCGATCGATAATTTCATTGTGTAAATATAAATTTTGGACATTTCGTGTTGATTTCGATATTACCATAAATTTAGTTTTCTTTATGTTCAAAGATAGTCCACATTCTTCGCAGCAGTCTGCTATATTATTCACCAGTGTCTGTAGCTCTTCAAGTGTTTCTTCGATCAGAACGGTGTCGTCGGCAAATCTCAGATTGTTTAATCTAACACCATTTATTTTAATACCTATTGATTGCTCAGAGAGTGTTCTATTCATTACGTCTTCGGAATAGAGATTAAACAGGGTTGGTGACAGTATACACCCTTGTCTCACACCTCGCTTTATTTCAATTTCTTCAGTGGTATTATTCTCTACTCTCACTACTGATTTTTGATTGTAGTACATATTTGCTATTAGTCGGATGTCTCGTTTATCTAAATTATTTTCTGCCAGGAGTCTGTTTAGATGATCATGCCGCACTTTATCAAAGGCCTTGTTATAATCTATGAAACACATGAATACATCTTGATTTATGTCAAGACATCTTTGAGACATAACGTTCAGTGCAAACAACGCCTCTCTTGTTCCGAGTCCATTTCGGAATCCAAACTGGGTATCATTGATGTCCATTTCCAGTTTTTTGTGTACTCTAGTGTGTATAATTTTCAGGAATATTTTCAGTACATGGCTCATCAAACTGATTGTACAGTAATCACTACATTGTTTGGCATTCATCTTTTTTGGTATAATAACAAAGGTGGATAAAAGCCATTCTTGTGGTATTTTTCCTGATATGTATAAATGCTATTGAAAAGTTCAACTAAAATGTTGATCGAGTCTTCTTTTATCAGTTTAAGGATTTCCGTTGGTATTTCATCTGGACCTGGGGCTTCACCGTTTTTCATTCTTTTTAGTGCGTACAATACTTCCTCTTCCGTTATTTCTGAACCTTCGTCTCCTTGTATGTTACTTAGTTCAGATTGTTGTCTATCATCTGCAAAGAGTTCTTCAACATAGTTTTTCCATGTCTTCAACTGTTTTTCTAGTTCTGTTATTATGTTTCCGTTGACATTATACAGGATATTTGGCTGCTTACGTTTTTGTGTACCTGCAAGTTCTTTCACTTTTTTATGTACATTAAAAATATCATGTTTTGCCTGCAATTGCTCTATTTCTTCACATTTTCTTTTATAAAAATCTTCCTTTGTTATTCTGATTTCTTTTTTGATTTCTTTCTGTATTTGTTTATACCTTTGTTCGTTTTTTCCTTTCATTATTCTCCGATTGTCCATGAGAAGAAGGATTTTATCAGTCATCCATCTTGGCTTTATTTTTGGTTTTTCTTTAGTCAGAATTTTCTTCGCAGGATCTGTTATCGCCATTTTTACGTTTTGCCATTTTTTATCTATGTTGTTCGTTGACTGGAGATGTTTCTTTTTCATGAAGTATTTTTAAATTATTATTAATACATCTTTACAGTTCCTCCTTTACCTCCAGGCTACATAAATGACTGACGTCTATCTGGTTTGCTCTTCTTTTCTGCTCCAATCTTTTTAGTTTAATACTCATTTGCGCTATTAGAGAGTTGTGGTCTGAATAGACATCTGCGCCTGGGTAAGCCTTAACGGATTTTAAGGGGTTTCTGTATCGTTCGTTTATCAGTAAAAAATCAATCTGGTTTCTAATTATTCTTTGGCCATTGTCCTGGGGTGATTTCCACGTATAAAGTCTTCTCTTTGGTAAGTTGAAGAATGTATTAGATACAATCATGTTATTCTGCTGACAAAATTGAAGCAGTCTGTCACCTCGTTCATTTCTTTTACCGAGTCCGTATTCTCCTACATGTTTGCCACTTTTTCCTTTACCAATTTTTGAGTTAAAATCACCTAGAATTACGGTGATGTCTCGTGGTTTCGTCGATTTTAATACTTGATTGATTTCTTCGTAGAATTGTTCAATTTCGTCCTCGGATTTATTTGCAGTAGGTGCATAGATGTGTATGATATTTAGTTTACTTGTGTTTGTTTGTAGTTGGAGAAATAAGAGCCGATCTGATACTGGAGTAAAATTAATGACCGACTGCATCATAGACTTAAATACGAAAACTGCTACGCTGTGTCTGTGTTGAGTACTACTGTTTCCGGAGTAATATGCTATGCCATTTCTTGTCGAAAAACTGCCAGAATTTGGCCACCTTACCTCACTAATGCCTAGAATGTCGACATTTAATCTTTGCATTTCTTGTATTATATTATGCATTTTGCCTGGATCATACATACTCCTAACATTCCATGTACCAATTTTTAATACTCTCTTGGGTGTTTTTCTATTTTCTTTAAGAGTGGTATTTATTACTTCACAGGGATTTTGCTGGTTGACGACCAGGGAGGCCCTGTGGTCTTCTTGTGATATACCTCCCATGCCGGATCCTGGTCTCTGATTCCCATGATCAGTGGTTGAGTTGGCTTTTTGTTGCTACAGTCATGATTATCGTACTAGAGATATCCATGATGGATCTTTAATGTAGTGGTTTCTCCTTGCCTTCTACATCCTTATGCCGTTGACTAGTAAATAGTTATTCCGCCTTTAGTGCCAATTTCTTGACCCCAGGACAAAAGAGTGCCCTTTCACTTGCATACCAACCGAAGTTGGTCAACAAATGGGGACTGCTTATTCCGGCAGTCACTCAATTTTGTCCTAATGTAATGTAATGTAAATACATTATATGTACATGTACATGTACATTATATGTACATGTATATATATTAAGGCTAACATCCGAAGTGTAACCTCATGACTGTCATATTGTTATTGTCACTTTGAAAACAAAAGTTGAAAAGCCAGGGTTTGCTTAAGTATAGTGTTTTTTAAGATACATACTACCATAATTCGGTGTTAAATTTCTATGAAAAATAGGTTTTTAGCGATATTCCCCAAGCAAAGGTTAGGAACTTGTGTGAACCATTATATTTTGTATAATAAAAATAATAATGTGCTTTGTCCCGGATTGCAAACACTATAGTGAAAGAGGGATATGTAGATTCTTTGTGTTTCCAAAGGATCTGGTTGAAAAGGAGAGGTGTATTTCATTACTTACTTACTTACTTAGTCCTAAGCCTTTCTACCTTTAAGTGTAAGGCTGGTGGAGTTGAGTTTGGCATTGTAGTCTCCATGCTTTCCGATCTTGCGTTAGGTTTCTTGCACTTTCCAATGTCAATTCCTTCTTCTCGACTTCTTTCCTGATTTCATCTACCCACATAACTCTTGGTCTTCCTCTTTTGTTTTTCCCCTGCACTCTCACTTCCCCTACACACGTGCCCGAACCATCTAAGTTGTCCCTCCACTATTTTTTCATTGATTGGTTCCAGTTTTAGGTTTTGTCTAATTGTTTCGTTTCGTATTTTGTCTGTCCTCTTTCTGTTTGCTATTTTCCTCAGGAACCTCATTTCCATAGCATTGACTCTGGATTTTTGTCTCCCCGTCAATGTCCACGTCTCGCTGCTATACATGATTGTTGGTCTAACTACTGATTTAACGACTGCCGTTTTTACTTTCTCCGGTATCTCTTTTTTCCCCAAAAATGTTGTTTTCATAGCGTTAAATAAGCTTCCTGTTCGTCCCATTCTCTCGTTTATTTCCATGTCTTGTTTACCATTTGCTTTGATTATTACTCCTAGGTATTTAAAATATTCCACTTGCTCTAGTTGTTTCCCGTCTAATTCTATTGCGTGTGTTTTCTTCGTATTTGAAATTATCATTGTTTTTGTTTTCTCTGTATTAATTTTCATATTTATGTTTGATAGTTCTTCTTCTAGGATTTCACAGGTGATGCACAGGTAAACAAGAATGAAAATGAAAAGAAGGGGAAAACTAGATTGCAGAAAAAAGGAGAGATAAAAATGGGAACATGGAATGTGAGAAGCATCAACCGAAAAGAGGAAGAACTGGTAGAAGAAATGATAAAACAAAAAATAGAAATACTAGGAATAACGGAAACGAAGATGAAAGGAAAGGTCTTAAGAAAATACACAAAGGATATTGGTTACTTTGGGTAGGAGCGGATACAAAAGAGAGAGCAAAAGAAGGAGTCGGGATAATAATTGCACCGAATAGACTACAACACGTTATAGAAGAAACATATGTTAACCAGAGAATATTATCGGTGAAAATGAAACTGATGGACGAAGAAATATGGACAATAATAACAGCCTACGGAGTAAATGAAGATGCAAGAAAGGAAGAGAAAGATACATTTTTCGAGGAGCTCCAAATGCAAATTGATAATGGGGAAGAAAACATAATTGTAATGGGAGATCTAAACGGTAGAGTCGGAAACAACAAACAGCGGAATATAGGAGTGCATGGGAAAAGAAGGAGAAGAAATACTAAACAGAAATGGTGAAAGAATAATAGAAATATGTATGGAGAACAAACTAGTTATAACAAATACAAAATTTAAACATAAAGAAGTACACAAATACACGAAAGTACAAGACAGCAGAAACGAAAAATCAATCTTAGATTACTTTTTGGTAAGCAGCAACAAATGGAAAAGAGTACAGGATACGAAAGTGAAAAGAGGCTCAGAGATTGGCAGTGACCACCATCTAGTAATAATGAGAATTAGAACAACAGAAGAAAAGAGAAGAAAGGTAGTAAACGAAAAAATAAAAAGTTACAAATTAAAAGAGGAAAGATATAAGAAGAAATTCCAAGAAAAATTAGATAATACTCTGAAAGGTAGGGCAAAAAATACAAATATAGAAGAAAAATGGGAATATCTAAAAACCAGCATAATCAAAGCAGCTGAGGAAACTTGTGGGAAAACAAACATAGCAAATACTAACATGAGGAGAACGGAATGGTGGACGGAAGAAATACGAGAGAAAATAAAGAACAAAAAAGAAAAATGGATGAGATACCTAAGTACAAAACACCCGGAAGATTACGAGGCATATAAAGAAAAAAGGAAAGGTAAAATAGCGGTGAAAGCAGGAAAGGAAAGGTCATGGGAGAGATTTGGACAAAAAATTATAGGGAAAACCAAAAACTCTTCTACGGCGCATTAAAACAACTCAGACAAAAGAAAGAGCACACGATGCCGAATATAAAAGACAAGAATGGAAACGTACTAACAGAAGAAAAACAAATAATGGAAAGATGGAGAGAACATTTCAAAGAGCTAACTCATGCAGACACGGACAACATAGGGGAGATACAAGAAAGGAATGAAGAACAACAAGTGGAATCAGGATCACATTATCAAATGGCACCAAACAACACTTACGATGCATTCTTTTATTTTCCATAGTAAACCTTCTTTCCTTTCCTTCAAAAACTGTATCAAACTCCAATCTCAACAAACTGGTATATATTATGACAATGACATACGATAAATGTCATTAGAATATAAATATTTTTCCCTTATTCCGCGACAATAAGCTGGTCAAATACCCAAGTAGGTGGAGGCCAATAAACTAAAGAAGAAGAAAAGAATACACCTAAATATAACCATAAATATAAATATAACCATAAATATAAATATAACCATAAAGTTAAACTATGTGACGTCACGGATCGTTTGAACTATTTTAAAATACAGAAGACTTTAAACTTATACTTCTAAGTTATTATGAGTTTTTAAAGGGTGAAATTTTGGAAATCTAATTTTTAAATAAAATCGAACAATATTATGTAATAAAAAAATGTATAAGTTCCGTATTGATCATTAATGACAATCTACCAAATGATGTTAAACCATTTTTTACCATCTCATATTCAAAAACAAATTGGAATAATTTATTATCACTTTTAATCGATTCATAGTGATCAAATGTGTGAAGATTAGATAAGATCATTAATTAATCAAGGTATAGATGGTCTAAAGGAGTCTTGACTCTAGACTCTCCATTGGCAAAATGAAATAGGTATGAACATTTTTTACCTGGAATTGCGTGATTAAAATGTTGATGTTGATTAAAATTATTTAAATAAATTCTTTTGTTTGATTCGTTGTTAAATGTTCAAAATAATAATTTTATCTTCCTGTTAAATTCATAGAATTTCTTAGTTGTATATTTTCTAAGTAATTGATACATTTGATATTTAAATAATAATTCAAGTAGATAGTTATCTGGAAAGGTAAATGAGATATTATCAAACTAAACCATTTTACTGCTTCTTGGAAATTAGTATTTTATTGTGTATGATGTATTCAGAAAACTATGTTTTAAATAATCACTTCGCGGAAAACGTATCTATATGTATACGATTAGTTGTTAGGGGAGCATTGGATACTAAATTTGCAGTTACTAAAGCGTCACGGAGACTTATTGGGTTGTGAAGATTAGGTCCTAAAACCAAAAAAACGTTAAGTCCTGTTTTCCATTTTAGTGGGATTTTTAATTTTTTAATTTAATTTTCCATTTCCAAAAATTTTCTTTTTTTTTTATTTTAACGCCATCTATCCATAATTCGAAAAAATATCTCGAATAAAAGTTACAGTCGAACCTCGATTATCCGTCTCTCCATTAACCGTCACCTGGGTACATACAGAAGTTGTATTGACTATATAAGCAAAAATTTTAATGTAAAAAAATAAAAAAAAAGTTAATGTGATTTGTGATGAGGACACAAACGGCTATCTATTGCTGACAGATAAAGAAATGGTTGAAATGGCAACAAAGGCGGACCAAACAGATTCAGAAGCTGACACAGACTTGGAATTTGACTGTAGCTAAAATGATGAACCTATTGTAACTGACAAAGATTTGCGTAAATAATCTAGAGAAGCTGCATCGCATATGCAATAATTCATCGAGTGGTATTCTCAACAAGAAGAAGCCAATAAATTAGATTGCATGATCTTATGCCGATTAAGAAATTCAGCCGTCGCAAAATGTGAAGCAACAGTAAAACAAACACAGATTTCAGAATATTTTAAATTGATTCGAATGTACGAACACAAATCCTTCTTATATTGTCAAACAAACCACACAAATGAAATTTGAGAGTTGTACAACGGTTGTAATATGAATTTTTAATTTTTTTTTTAATGTTCTGTTAACCGTCTTTTCGATTATCCGTCATACCCTTGGTCCGGTGCCCTGACGGATAATCGAGGTTCTACTGTACTTATTTTTACGTAAGAAATTCGAATTTGCAATAAAAAATGGGAGTTCTTTCTTAAGATTTTAAAGTAACCCCTCACCCCACCTCCGTGAGGCGCATGTTTGGTGTCATTGGAAAGATTTTTGAAAAATATTGAATACGTAATTTTCAACTTATTCAGTTGCAGCACCTGTGAGTTGAACCTGAGGGTCAAAACGACAGATGCCGATATGGATGTCAAGCCCAAGAAACCATCCAACATATATTATTACAGGGGGCTGCCAGGCATTTGCTGCAACTGAATAAGTTGAAAAATTACGTATTCAATATTTTTCAAAAAATCTTTCCAATGACACCAAACATGCCCCTCACGGAGGTGGGGTGAGGGGTTACTTTAAAATCTTAAGAAAGAATTCCCATTTTTTATTGCAAATTCGAATTTCTTACGTAAAAATAAGTAACTTTTATTCGAGACATTTTTTCGAATTATGGATAGATGGCGTTAAAATAAAAAAAAGAAAAATTTTTGGAAATGGAAAATTAAATTAAAAAAAACTCAACTTCAACTTATTATTATTCTTATATTATTTTACTTATATTATTGTTATTGTTATTAAATTTTGTAGATCGTTTTTGAACACACCTATGATGTTGAAAGGAAGCTATAAATAGCTTACCTTAGCGTACCATCTTTTTATTTCAGTACTTAAATTATCTACTATATATATATACGTCTCAACAGCTACTGAACTAAATTTTCTTAGTTATTGATATTTTATGGACTTACTGTCTGTAAATATTTATTCTTCTTGATATAGTAATGTTGTGATTGGCTGATTGACATAAAGTCCATTAAAAAAAATTTCAACTTTTCGATCTGATGTTCATTTCGCGAAATATCGCGGGGTTCCTATTTAAAATTTTATAGTATTGTAGACCACTCCGTGGGTGTTCGTGTTTGGTATCATTCGATAGATTTTTGAAAAATATTGAACACGTGTTTTTCAGTTTTTCGATTTGATGTTATTTTCGCGAAATATTACCTTTTTTGTGAAACTGTGTGACTCACCCATTTCCTTACGCCCAGCTCAAATCGTCATATCTTTGAAATATACACTGCTCTTCATCTACTTAACTTACCTTGTCTTAATCTGACGTTTTCGAGTTTTTCTAAGGGCAGATTTGTTTAGTAGATTCTTTGTTTCGACACACTTTTGCAGCCCGTAGTTAGTTATTTTGGTTTTCTTGCGTATTTTGTCTACTTTTGGAGATTTTAATCTTTGTTTTGCACTGTTTGTTAGTCATTGAAGTTGTTTGTTTCTTTTTTAACTAGTGTCTTTATGTTATTATTAGGATATATCTTTATTGGTTGAGAGCTTTGAGGAAGGAGTTGATTAGGTAAATAGGATGTTAAAGGTGGGCAGCCATAAATATTGGTTCCTGTATCTGAGGGTAATTGCGTTGGCTGTATTGGATATTAGCATCTGCATAGTTTAGTTGGCTTTGTTGTTGTTGACTAGATTGATCATAATTAGTGATGTAACCAATAAAAAACGGTACCGTGTTTTTTTTTAAAAACCGTTTTTTATTGCAAAAAAACGAAGCCTTCGTTTTTTTTGTTTTTTTTTCGTTTTTTTTTATTTTGATTTTTTAAGTGGGTACAGTTTATTTAATGACAAAAACATATAATAAATATAATATTCTGTATAATTTTATAACAAAATAAGTATTATTTCGTTTCATAATTAATTTCGTATAAATCCTTTAAATAAAAAGACCATGGGTATAAACAAAATACGAAGAGTTTATTCGTTAACTTGCAAAATCAAAGCAAAAATAAGTAATAAAAATTTATCAAATAAAAAAAAAACAACGTCTTAATGATTGAAAAGGTTCAATTAATTAACCGAATCCCTTAAATGAACACTGATCCGTCCCGTCGCTATCTGCATTTTCTTCAGACTCTGAAGCTTCCTCTTCATCACTTTCAAAGACAGACTCCGACTGATCTGAATTGGATATTATCATTGGTTCCGGTTCAGATTCTAATGCAGGATTGACTGTGAAGCTAGGGCCAGCAATTGATTCTGAACTGGATGATTCACTTGGCTGTAGTTCAGCCATTAATTTTAAATTATGAGCCACATACACGATTTTTGACGCTCGAGTATTGGTCAGCCTGTTTCTCTTGTTGGTGTGAATTCCCGAATATGAAGAAAAGGATCTTTCACATGCTGCTGATGTCGCTGGCAACTCTAGAAAACGAATCGCCAACTTGGAGAGTGCGGTATTTGAGCAAAGACCACTCCACCAGGCAATAGGGCTGATAGCTGCAATTGTGTCCTCATTCCATAGAAAAGCCTTTTTGAATAGTCCTTCTTTTGCAATAAAATTGACGTCAGCTAAGACGGCTGCTTCATCGACATCTGGCATCTTCTGTGCTACCTTGTATATGACTTCTGTCGCATCAGTCAACATTAAATAAAAAAATTAATATAAATATAAATAAAACCCACTATAACCTAAAAAAATTACCATCTCATCTGAGCTAAGTTCGCAGCCACGATATTTTGGATCCAAAAGGTTAGCTACAAAATGAACACTATAAATAGCAAACTTCTTCCGATTTTCAAAAATTGCCCTTGTATCTGCTTCCTCTTTGGATAACAATGGACTTTTAGTGACATTTTCTAATGAGGTGTTAACCATTTTTTTAAATAAATGCAGACATTTTGAAATCGTTGGTGTGTCACCTTCTACAGAGGTAATTGTGTTAGCAATTGGTTCCAGAAGCATAATGTATCCTTGTACCCGGTCCCAAAATATATCGCTTAGAGCATTTTTTTTAAAGATGGGTGTTTGCTTACTGCCTTTTCAACTTCTTCATTGATAGCCATCCTTTTTATTATTTGTTTGTTAGCAAGCAATGATTGTAGACAAAGAACTAATGATCCCCATCTGGTAGGCACTGGGAGTTTAAGACTGCAACTTATTTTTAATTCGTTTTGTTTTTCCTTTACCCACGCAGATAATATGTGGCTTTGTCGGATGGCCTTTGTAAGGGCAACAGCCTCGGCAGTAAACGATTTCAGACTTGTTAAATTTTTGAGATCGGTAAATATTAAATTAAGAGAATGAGCAAAGCATCCATAGGTAAAAATGTTATTATCAAAATCATTTTCAATCAAGGCCCAAGCAGCTTTCATGTTTGCTGCATTGTCTGTGACTATACCAAATACCTTTCGGGGACCGATTTCACGTATTACTGCACCAAGGGTTTTTGCCATATATTCTGCAGTATGAGGTGCAGTGCCTGTGGGCATAATTTTAAAAAGGAATGGCTTTGGAGTTGTTACAACAAAGTTTAGGACAGCCTCGTTCCTAATATTGGACCATCCATCCACCATTAGTCCAACAGAATGTGCTCCAGCTTAAAGTAAAGAGATAATTATTTTTAACCTACTAGCATAATGTAGGTTTACTTATATTAAAGTCGGGCCGTTCTAAAATTACTGAAATATATACGACGGACGGTGTGGTACAACACTGTACCGCATCTGGTTGCTGTTCAAGGTCTTTCCTGTTAAACTTCGTCCGTAGTACGTTGTTCAGTGGTAATTTTACAGCGGCTCGCCTATATATTGTCAATGTTTTAATAAATATAATAACAGTAAATTAAATATTTTTTTAAAAATTCCAAAATTCCCCTAATTACATTAGTTTTAATGAACTAATACGGTTCCAACCGGAGTCGATGCCAAATTACATCATTTTGTACAACACTCCTTGGTAATGATGCAATGGCATCGAAACCGGTTGGAACCGTATTAGATTATTATTAAAACTAATGTAATTTGTGGATTTTCTAAAAAATATTTAATTTATTGTTATTACGCAGAATTTCACAGAGTAAGGGCCGAAACAATAAATTTTAATAAATATGGTAAAACTTAAATCTTACCAATGTTTTCCGAAACCATAGCCTTTACACGTAGGTGCTCACTGTCTAATAGTGGGCCTGATACAAGGTGTCGGGTTGGTATCTGATAAGCAGGTCTGAGAAATTTAAACAACTTCTGCCACTGTATATTTTCTACTAAAGCCAGTGGTGCTTGACTTGAATAGATAGCCCGGCTAAGCAGTTCATCGGCTTTTACTTTTTGTTCAGGTGTCATTTTATCCATGAATGCGGACACCTCTTTAGATTGTGATTTCGGTTTTTCTGTAAATAAAATTCCCAAATTTATTAAATTTAAAAATAAGTCTGTAAAGTAAGGTTATCTTTAGGAATTTCTACTAAATAAAGAAGAGGGAAATTTGGAAATATTTTTAGAGCTTTGGTACATACCTTTAACTTTTTCCTCCCTTTTTTCATGTATTGTTTGTAATAGTCCAATGTTTCGTTGTTTTCTCTCCGTCACTCCATACTTTATTTTAACTTCCTCTGGACATTTTAGGCTCTTTTTAATATGTTCCAACAAACGTGTCCCATTTTTTGATAGTTGAAGTGTACAAAAAGTACACTCTACTTGAGGAGTTTTTTTTTTTCTGTGTTTTTAGCATTTTAAACAGGGAACTTACTTTGCAACTTTTCCTTCCCCGTGATTCCCGCGAAGAACAAGAACTCGAATTCGAAGACATTATAAACATTCAGTTTTTGTCACTAATGTCACTACAGTAGGTAACAAATAATTTATTATCATAAAACACAGAAAATATAATTAACAATAATTAATTTATTTAAACACACTATTTCCGGCACAAGGCAAGTAAATCACAAAATAACAACAGAACACCTGCAAAAGCTAATCGGTAATTCCCCGGTTTTCTCAGCGCCAACGAATACGAGCGTCCTGCTAAATTTCGGTGATTCCCCAAAAGCAACGACGTAAAAAAATAATAGATAAAGGCAGTAAGGGTTTAATGTTTCAATATTTTTTAAAAAGGAACGTCAAACACTGAGTTTCTAGATGTTATGGATATAATATTGAAATATTGGGTGATTTTTAGGCTTACAAACAACTCCTAATATTGATATTGTTAATATTACGTTGAGAAACTAATAAAAAACAATTAAAAACAAAAAACACGTTTTTTATTGTTTTTTTTTTTTCGTTTTTTTTAGAATTAAAAAAAACACGTTTTTTTACATCACTAATCATAATATGCAATATACGTTTTAATGAATAATTAATTGGTTTTCTCACGGAATCATTGGATTCACGGAAACCAAGAGTTAAGAATAAATTAATATTTTGGATATTCATCATGTCAAGACTGAAAATTTTTGAAACTTGCTAATTTGGTTTTGGTTAACCTTAGATAAAAATCGTATTTTTTATTATAGATTATGACGTTAGCACATTCAGTGGTTCAAAAAGAGTGATCCTTAGTACAACTTCTGTAATGGGTGGAAAAAATCCTTTCTTGGGGATAGCATACATTGTAGTTGGATGTGCATGTCTCTTGTTAGGCATCGCACTTCTATTTATACACATAAAATGTGGCAAAAGGTAAGTTATTGGCTAAATATTTCTGGTTATTAAAATTCGATGTAAAAATCTTCACATACGAGGATGTTTCGATAATTGCGTGGTTTTTGGCGCGGTACGGAGAAATGTTTTTTATTATTCTTAGACCAGTAAATTAACGGTAAATACGGCGATACCGTGTAATTTTCAGGGGCAACTCCGAATTGCATAAAAATTTGGATTCAGGTTCTACTTACCCTCCACTTCAAAGCTGAATTTGTGCCGTTGGTTGCTTTTACTTGGGGGGTGACAGTCGACAGTCACCCCTTCTCGGGGGTGAAAAAGCATACGTTCAGGATAAGCCCGGAAATGGATAAAGTGACTGATTATGAGCAACATTTGTTCTATAGAGTTTTTTATGTAAATCAATATTTTCGAGTTATTTGCGATTGAAAATGTTTATTTTTCGACAAAAAAACTACGTTTTCAGACGGTTTTTCGCAAATAACTCAAAAAGTAAATATTTTATCAAAAAAAACTTTTTTAGCAAAAATGTAGCTTAGAAAAAACGAAAAGAGCTGTGTATTTGTAAAGTATATAGATCCAGCAAAAGCAAATTTGTAGCTCATGAAAAATACGTTTTTATTCGTCCAATTCCAAATCGAATACTTCATCGTGAAATAACCAAAAAATTAAGCACTTTTCGGGAAAACCCCATTTAAACTTGTTTAAAGTGTTTAAAAGATGCTTTATTTTAATTGTTTATAAAAGTTTCTAGTATTAAAAATAAGCGAGTTATTCTCAAAACAAAGTTGGCCCCATTTTCACGAAAAAAAAAATCACGAAAATATCCACCTGTTTAGCTCCCCAAAATGAAATTAATCGTTACCGCTTTACAAACATTTTACTCGAAGCTAGGACAAATAATCCCCGGACAAATAATCCCGGACAAAAAATCCCCACAAATTATCCCCGGACAAAAAATCCCCGGACAAAAAATCCCCACAAAAAATCCCCACAAATAATCCCCGCAAATAATCCCCGGACAAATAATCCCCGGACAAAAAATCCCCGCAAAAAATCCCGGACAGATAATCCCCACAATTTTTTTTGGACAAAATATCCCCACAAAAAATCCCGGACAAAAAATCCCCAAGAAATAAAATTTTGCCGAAAAAAGTTGTCAAATGAATGCTTATAATCCAAGGATGGTACTAAAGATGAGAAATTTAGACTGTCTGTCCGTCGGTACGTCCGACCGCGAATATAATTACTCCGTCATTATGCCAGGTAGAATGACAAATGAGGTGTCGAATGAACGGTTATAATCCAACGATGGTACTAAAGATGAGCAATTTGTTCCGTCGGTCTGCCTGACCGCGAATATACCTTCTCCGTCACTGTACCAGGTAGAATGACAAATAAGGTGTCGAATGAAAGCTTATAACCAAGGATGGTACTAAAGATGATAAATTTGACCAAGGCTGTCTGTCCATCTGTCCGTCCGACCGCGAATGTAACTACTCCGTCATTATGCCAGGTAGAATGACAGATGAGGTGTCGAATGAAAGCATATAACGAAGGATGGTACTAAAGATGAGAAATTTGACCAAGGCAGTCTGTCCATCTGTCCGTCCGACCGCGAATGTAACTACTCCGTCATTATGCCAGGCAGGTAGAATGACAAATGAGGTGTCGAATGAACGGGTATTATCCAACAATGGTACCAAAGATGAGCAATTTGGTCCGTCGGTATGCCTGACCGCGAATTCCTCTGTCACTGTACCAGGTAGAATGACAAATGAGGTATCGAATGAACGATTATAATTCAACGATGGTACTAAAGATGAGAAATTTGGTCCGTCGGTCTGCCTGACCGCGAATATAACTCCTCCGTCACTGTACTAGGTAGAATGACAAATGAGGTGTCGAATGAAAGCTTATAATCCAAGGATGGTACTAAAGATGAGAAATTTGACCAAAGCTGGCTGTCCATCTGTCCGTCCGACCGCGAATGTAACTACTCCGTCATTATGCCAGGTAGAATGACAAATGAGGTGTCGAATGAACGGTTATAATCCAACGATGGTACTAAAGATGAGCAATTTGGTCCGTCGGTCTGCCTGACCGCGAATATAACTCCTCCGTCACTGTACCAGGTAGAATGACAAATGAGGTGTCGAATGAAAGCTCCAAGGATGGTACTAAAGATGAGAAATTTGACCAAGGCTGTCTGTCCATCTGTCCGTCCGACCGCGAATGTAACTACTCCATCATTATGCCAGGTAGAATGACAAATGAGGTGTTGAATGAACGGTTATAATCCAACGATGGTACTAAAGATGAGCAATTTGGTCCGTCGGTCTGCCTAACCGCGAATATAACTTTTACGTCACTGTACCAGGTAGAATGACAAATAAGGTGTCGAATGAAAGCTTATAACCAAGGATGGTACTAAAGATGAGAAATTTGACCAAGGCAGTCTGTCCATCTGTCCGTCCGACCGCGAATGTAACTACTCCGTCATTATGCCAGGCAGGTAGAATGACAAATGAGGTGTCGAATGAACGGTTATTATCCAACAATGGTACCAAAGATGAGCAATTTGGTCCGTCGGTCTGCCTGACCGCGAATTCCTCTGTCACTGTACCAGGTAGAATGACAAATGAGGTATCGAATGAACGGTTATAATTCAACGATGGTACTAAAGATGAGAAATTTGGTCCGTCGGTATGTCTGACCGCAAATATATCTCCTCCGTCACTGTACCAGGTAGAATGACAAATAAGGTGTCGAATGAGAGCTTATAACCAAGGATGGTACTAAAGATGATAAATTTGACCAAGACTGTCTGCCCATCTGTCCGTCCAACTGCGAATGTAAGTACTCCGTGATTATGCCAGGTAGAATGACAAATGAGGTGTCGAATGAACGGTTATAATCCAGCGATGGTACTTAAGATGAGCAATTTGGTCCGTCGGTCTGTCTGACCGCGAATATAACTCACTCGTCACTGTACCAGGTAGAATGACAAATGAGGTGTCGAATGAAAGCTTATAATCCAAGGATGGTACTAAAGATGAGAAATTTGACCAAGGCTGTCTGTCCATCTGTCCGTCCGACTGCGAATGTAACTACTCCATCATTATGCCAGGTAGAATGACAAATGAGGTATCGAATGAACGGTTATAATTCAACGATGGTACTAAAGATGAGAAATTTGGTCCGGCGGTCTGCCTGACCGCGAATATAACTCCTCCGTCACTGTACTAGGTAGAATGACAAATGAGGTGTCGAATGAAAGCTTATAATACAAAGATGGTACTAAAGATGAGAAATTTAACCAAGGCTGGATGTCCATGTGTCCGTCCGACCGCGAATGTAACTACTCCGTCATTATGCCAGGTAGAATGACAAATAAGGTGTCGAATGAATGGTTATAATTAAACGATGGTACTAAAGATGAGCAATTTGGTCCGTCGGTCAGGCAGACCGACGATTCAGGCGATTATAACTTCTCCGTCACTGTACCAGGTAGAATGGCAAATAAGGTGTCGAATGAAAGCTTATAACCGAGGATGGTACTAAAGATGAAACATTTGACTAAGGCTGTCTGTTCATCTGTCCGTCCGAGCGCGAATGTAAATACTCCGTCATTATGCCAGGGAAAATGACAAATGAGGTTTCGAATGAACGATTATAATCCAACGATGGTACTAAAGATGAGCAATTAGGTCCGTCGGTCTGCGTGACCGCAAATATAACTTCTCCGTCACTATACCAGGTAGAATGACAAATGAGGTGTCGAATGAAAACTTATAATCCAAGGATGGTACTAAAGGTGAGAAATTTGACCAAGGACTTCCGGTTTTAGAAATGCGACCGGAAGTACTGTTTTAAAGTCACCGGAATAGTAAAAGTGATATATTATTCGACGAGCTTTCGTAAGGAGAGAACAAATATATACTTCCGGTTTCATGAGTGTCTTTGCGTCTGTCCTCCTACATACAACTCCTCCGTATTATTACAGATATAATGACAAATAATGAGGTTTTGAATTAAAGCTTATAACACAAGGATGGTATTAGAAATGAGTAATTTGACATCGGACTTCAGTTTTTGAGTTGCAACCGCAAGTACCTGTTTTAAAGTGACTCAAAGTATGATATGAATGTAAATGAAGATGATCCAAAATTAGTAAAATCCTATATGAATCGACGCAAAGTTACTCGAAGAGTTCAAATATCGACTTCCAGTTCTACTTTCGATTACTTTGGATGAAAACCTAGGACTTACGAAGTCCAATTACTTGTTAACACATGCTCTTGTGAACATAAACGGAAAGAAATAACACGAGTAGCGTTAATCGGCACATCATCAACGGCTGATAGCAAAACTCTACGAAACTACAAACGATTTCCTACTAACAAGGTTATAGTCTAAGATCCAAATATATTTATGTCGACCTGCATCCATCTGCTTTCCGGATAAAACGTTTTTTTTTTTGTAATTAAATGTATAGACAAAAACGACTTGCATGGCTTGCCTATTAAAATCGTGTCATAGCTATCCTTAAGGTGGGGTGAGCATCGAGTTTGAAATAAATATTTCAAGCATATTTTTTAAAATTTTTTTGAACGTATGATAGAATTCTTAAGATCCCATGGACTGATCGGGTCACAAATGAGGAGGTCGTTTAGAAGATTGGGGAAAACCGAGAAGTATTAACCACCATCAAATCTCAAAAGTTGGAATACTTTGGACACATTATGCGAAATGAATCCCAGATATGCCCTCCTACAAGCCATCCTGCAAGGAAAAATATTTGGAAAGCGAGGTCCAGGTCCAAGAAAAAGAAGAACATCCTGGTTAAAGAACCTCAGAACCTGGTTCAACACAACATCTGTGCAGCTTTTCCGCGTTGCTACAGATAAAGTGAAGATTGCCATGATGATCGCCAACATTCGTCACGGATAGGCACATCAAGAAGAAAAGGATAGTATTATTTTATTTTTAAATTAAATAAGCATATTTATTCACTATAATTCAATGAATTAAAAAAAAAATAAGGAAAAATATTAAAAAATTAGCCAACGCTCAGTGAATCATGTGAATCAAAAAGATCAAAAATATTTTATTAGCTTATGAGTTTATCGAGCATAACTCTGTTGAGATTTTTTAGTTATAACGATTTTTGACTTTTTAGTATTACTCAGAAGTCAAAACCAAATTTTTGCTCAAGATTGGGTGAAAATCAACATATTTATTATAATAAAAAATAAGCATAAAACAAAAAAACTGTATGTGCACTTTGTATGCACGTTAAAAATTCGGTTGAAATTCACATCCTTATTCCATTCAAAACACGATAATTAACAAGTTGCTGATGTGACATTTCTATAATCGACCGAGGAACACATTAATTTTTTATTATTTGTGTTGATAACGTGAACGGTATCAAATATCACATCGTGGACATCTGTATTGATTTAAATAATAAAAAATGTGGCAACGAGTCTCGAATAGTTATAACGCCATTGATGATGATGATGATGATGACTAAATACATTTTACGTTACATTTACAAAAATGAACAGGTTTTTTTTGTATTACAACCAATATTATCGTTTTCAGGACCAGCAATTATCATCACAAATAGGAAATGTTTTGAACAGGGTTATACAAAGCAGAGTGAGCAAAAGATTTAATATAAGCGAATCATTACAACATGATTCCCATAGCCTTAGCTCATTCCCCATATGCTGCACGATTTTTGAAAGAACTCACAATTGGAATTCGGAATTCGATATTTGGTAATCGAAATTACAATTCATGCTTAAATTTAATTGCTAATCAATATTTTCGTACCAAAAAGCGGTTGCCCATCTGTACACTAATGAAACGCAGATTCAGATAGAGCGCGTTAAACAGTCTTGCTACCTATTACATTATTATAAATATTACTGCTCATTATTATAAATAATGAGCAGTAGAGTAGAAAAGTTGAAAATAGTGGAGGTATTTAGCATTAACGGTTCTCCTTTAAAATCAAAATGACGGCTAACGCTTCAGAATTCAGTCGCAATTTTAAATTTATACCACTATTGACCTCCCCTAAAGGTTAGAAATATAAACTTTGGGGCAGCTCGAAAACAAGATTCAATTCAATAATTATGCTTCCCCTCTTTTTAGTATATTCCCGCTTAACTCGAAAAATATCAACCGCACGACAAAAATTGTCAAAAAGAAATTGTAGGAAATCATATTTGAAACAATTTTAAATATTCGTAAAAAAATGAAAGAGATCAAAATTATGTAAAAGTTAATTCTATCTACTTAAGTTCTATTTTTGTATAGTTACCTACATTTTTATCGTAAAACTCATTATTAACGAGACAATTCAATAGTTATGCTCTAACTCTAACTGTCACTATTTTCCCCACAACTCGGAAAATATCGACATCATAAAATAGTTATTTTCCTAACTAGTGCGGAACGTAATATTTTCACGCACGAGACTGCCGTTGACCCGAACGACGCGATAGCGGAGTTCGGGCAAGCAGTCGAGTGCGGGGAAGACACTTTCCGCACGAGTTAGGAATAATATTTTTTCTAGGGCCTTACGTTTGGAAAAAAGCCACAAAAAATAGAGTTATATAAATTTTTATTTAGAAGTGAAAATACACAATTGTCAATTCTTTGACAAGCTAGTCAAAATCAAACTTTCAATATAATGGGTTACCACGACGACGATATTGGTTTCCATTTCCATGACGACAATTCAAAACCATTGTAATTGTCTACTGATCTGATATCTCTCCTGATCTGATATGTCTCCAATAACGGACTTAACATAAATGCAACAAAGACAAAGTTACTTGTGGTTAGTAAACAAGACGTCGGCCCTATGCAACTAATTGTCAATGATAAATCAATAAAAAAAGTTAACCATTTTAAATACCTAGGATGTTGGATAAACGAGACACTAAATCCGGATGAAGAAATTAAAACTCGTATAGAAATTGCAAGAGGAGCATTTATGAAACTTAGATCTATTCTGAGCAACTCTCAGCTGAACTTACAACTAAGAATCAAGTTCCTAAAATGTTATGTGTATCCTGTAATATTATAAGGATGTGAAACCTGGATCATGAAGGTTAACATGATGAACAAATTAGAAGCCTTTGAGATGTGGTCGTATCGTAGAATGCTCAGAATATCTTGGGTTCAACGCATTTCAAACAGAGAAGTCTTAAATAGAGTAGTTCAAGGCGAAGGTGACTTAATGAAGATGATAAAAAAGAGAAAACTTGAATATCTGGGGCATATAATGAGAGGTAGCAGATACAGGATGCTGCCGTAAATACTCAATGGAAAGATCGACGGAAAAAGAGGAATTGGTCGAAAGAAATATTCATGGCTCCGAAACCTTCGTCAATGGACTGGCTTATCAGCAGATCAATTGTTACATGCCGCACAAGATCGAGAACGATATCGGCAAATTGTTATTGAGGCTACCCACGCCTAAAAATTTGGGCACGGTACTTAAAGAAGAAGAAGAAGACTGATCTGACTTTTAAATATTATGTCAAAATAATTTTATTTCATCGAATTATCGCAGTAATTTCATTAAAACATGAACAAAATAAGATAAATTTAAAAAAATTAGTAAATAATATCTAAATATTAGTTTATTGAATGTATTATAATATATTATAATGTCATATTACAAGGTATTTTACTTTCCCACACGCCGTGCGGAAAAAATTTACCTTCACGCACGCCGTGCGGGAAAGTGCAACTTTCGGAAATGAAATGCGTGCGTGAATCTTTAGTACATACCATCGTTAGATTATAACCGTTCATTCGTCACCTCATCTGTCATTCTGCCTAGCATAATGACGGAGTAGTTACATTCGCTGTCGGACGGACCGATGGACAGACAGCCTTGGTCAAATTTCTCATCTTTAGTACTATCCTTGGATTATAAGCTTTTATTCGACACCTCATTTGTCATTCTACCTGGTATAGTGACGGAGGAGTTATATTCGCGGTCAGGCAGACCGACATACCAAATTGCTCATCTTTAGTACCATCGTTGGAATATAACCGTTCATTCGACACCCCATTTGTCATTCTACCCGGCATAATGACGGAGTAGTTAAATTCGCGGTCAGACAGACAGATGGACAGACAGCCTTGGTCAAATTTATCATCTTCAGTACCATCCTTGGCTATAAGCTTTCATTCGACACCTTATTTGTCATTCTACCTGGTACAGTGACGGAGGAGTTATATTCGCCGTCAGGCAGACCGACGGACCAAATTGCTCATCTTTAGTACCATCGTTGGATTATAACCGTTCATTCGACACCTCATTTGTCATTCTACCTGGCGTAATGACGGAGTAATTACATTCGCGGTCGGACCGACAGATTGACAGACAGCCTTGGTCAAATTTCTCATCTTTAGTACCATCCTTGGATTATAAGATTTCATTCGACACCTTATTTATCATTCTACCTAGTACAGTGACGGAGGAGTTATATTCGCGGTCAGGCAGACCGACGGGCCATATTGCTCATCTTTAGTACCATCGTTGGATTATAACCGTTCATTGTTCATTCGACACCTCATTTGTCATTCTAACTGGTATAATGACGGAGTAGTTACATTCGCGGTCGGACGGACAGATGGACAGACTGCCTTGGTCAAATTTCTCATCTTTAGTACCATCCTTGGTTATAAGCTTTCATTCGACACCTTATTTGTCATTCTACCTGGTACAGTGACGTAAAAGTTATATTCGCGGTTAGGCAGACCGACGGACCAAATTGCTCATCTTTAGTACCATTGTTGGATTATAACCGTTCATTCGACACCTCATTTGTCATACTACCTGGCATAATGACGGAGTAGTTACATTCGCGGTCTGACGGACAGACGGACAGACAGCCTTGGTCAAATTTCTCAACTTTTGTATCATCCTTGGTTATAAGCTTTCATTCGACACCTTATTTGTCATTCTACCTGGTACGGTGACGGAAGAGTTACACTCGCGGTCAGGCAGACCGACGAACCAAATTGCTCATCTTTCGTACCATCGTTGGATTATAACCCTTCATTCGACACCTCATTTGACATTCTACCTGGCATAATGACGGAATAGTTACATTCGCGGTCTGACGGACAGACGGACAGACAGCCTTGGCCAAATTTCTCAACTTTAGTACCATCCTTGGTTATAAGCTTTCATTCGACACCTTATTTGTCATTCTACCTGGTACAGTGACGTAAGAGTTACATTCGCGGTCAGGCAGACCGACGGACCAAATTGCTCATCTTTAGTACCATCGTTGGATTATAACCCTTCATTCGACACCTCATTTGTCATTCTACCTGGCATAATGACGGAGTAGTTACATTCGAGGTCTGACGGACAGACGGACAGACAGCCTTCGTCAAATTTCTCATTTTTAGTACCATCCTTGGTTATAAGCTTTCATTAGACACCTAATTTGTCATTCTACCTGGTACAGTGACGGAGGAGTTATATTCGCGGTCAGGCAGACCGACTGACCAGATTGCTCATCTTTAGTACCATGGTTGGATTATAACCGTTCATTCGACACCCCATTTGTCATTCTACCTGGCATAATTACGGAGTAGTTATATTCGCGGTCGGACGTACCGACGGACAGACATTCTAAATTTCTCATCTTTAGTTTAGTACCATCCTTGGATTATATGCATTCATTTGACAACTTTATTCGGCAAAAATATTTCTTGGGGATTTTTTGTCCTGGATTTTTTGTGGGGATATTTTGTCCAAAAACATTTGTGGGGATTATCTGTCCGGGATTTTTTGTGGGGATTTTTTGTCCGGGGATTATTTGTCCGGGGATTATTTGTGGGGATTATTTGTAGGGATTTTTTGTGGGGATTTTTTGTCCGGGGATTTTTTGTCCGGGGATTTTTTGTCCGGGGATAATTTGTGGGGATTTTTTGTCCGGGATTATTTGTCCGGGGATTATTTGTCCGGACCCCATTTTACTCTACTTATCTATTTTTTATATGATCTGTTAGTTTCACCGGTTTAAAGTGCTTATTTTTGAAAGGGTTATAGTTGAAAGGGCTTGAAGGCGTCAATAAACAAAAGTGTAAGCAAATTTTGAACAGCCATATCTTAACCAATTTTTGTCTTACAGAAAAACAAAATGAAACTAGCATATTTATAACAGCAAAACCTACATTTTTTTACTCTTTGAGATTTTTCGTATCACTAATACTTTTTAAGTTATTTACAAAAAAAAGAAAATTTTTAGAAAATTTTTTTGCTATAAAACCAAATTTTTTCGAAAATAAGCACTTCAAACCGGTCAAACTTACAGATCATATAAACAATATACATACATTTAAAATAAAAGGTAAAGCGGTAACGATTAATTTTATTTAGGGTGCCAAATAGACGAATATTTTCACGATTTTTTTTTACCAAAAAAAGGGGCAAACATTTTTTCAGCGTAACTTGTTTATTTTTGATGCTAGAAACATCTGTAAAAAAGAAAAATAAAGCTTTTTAAAAAATGTAAATAGGTTTTTCCCGAAAATTGCTTAATTTTTCGGTGATTTTACGTTGAAATATTGATTTGGACGAATAAGAACGTATTTTTCTTGAGCTACAACTTTGCTTTTACTTGGTTTATAGACTTTACTGATAAGTACACCATTTTTGAATTTTTTTTAAGCTACGCTTTTCCCAATAATATTTTTTTCGATGAAATATTTACTTTTTGAGTTATTTGTGAAAAACCGTCTGAAAACGTAGCAATTCGGAGTTGCCCCTGAAAATTACACTACAAAACGGCCATTTATTGGGCTATCTGAAGAATTATCATATCGGCCTTACACCATATCGGTAAGTATAACCATCTGTTGTGTTGAATAATGTAGGTTTGATTTCCCTAACGAACAGAAAATCAAAAAATGTTATCAAGGTCCTTCTTGGAATACAGTGACATAGACCGTGTAGTAATTTTCCCTTTCTCGCTTATATGTTTGAGACTCAAAGGCACATCAGAGATAAGAAAAATTTGGAAGCATTTTATGTGTCCACTGGGACCATCACTATGAAAATTCAATTTTAGTTTGCAAAAAAATCATTACCACGTTCACTGCGCTACGAGAAAAATAGACCTCGTACTACATTAATAAAATATAATCCGTCGCTAATATTTGGAAGTTGGAACTGAACGTAAAATCCTCAGACATATTTATAAAGGCGTGCAGGCGTGCAAGAAAGTAATAGGAGCTTTGAACTCACTACTTTGGTCAAAAATCATATCAAAAGAATAGAAAACAGTTATATAATATCATCTTTAAAAGCGTGGTACTGTATGGATGTGAAACCTGACAACTGAAGAGGCGGACAGAACAGAAGTTGCTCGCACTGGAAATGGGCTTCTGGCGAAGATCGGCTTGCATCTGTAGAGTCTAACACATAACGAATGAACGAGCACGAAATATTATGAATAGGAAAACAAACGTAATAGAAAAAATCCAAGAAAAACAACTTTGTTGGTATGGCCATGTACAAAGAATGGAGGAACACCGACTTCTAAAGCTAATAATGGAATGGCAACACTCGAAAAGAAGCAAAAGCGCAGACCGAATGTCTGAGATGGATCTACAACTAGGAGCTTGGACAGGATGGCGCAGGACTCTGTAAGCCGATGTTATATTATATTATTAACATACTGCCGTATGTGTACCATGTGGGCACTCAATAAGAAAGGAGTCCCTGGCGAATATGTAAAGATTGTGAGAGATATGTATGAGGGAATAACGACTAGTGTTAGGACAGGTGTGGGAGAGACTGATAAATTTCAGGTGAAAGTAGGATTGCACCAAGGCTCGGTGCTTAATCCTTATTTTGTTCTCATTAGTTTTGGACCAGATAACAGCGAAACTACAGGGTAGCATTCCATGGTGACTAATGTATGCTGATGATGTAGTGTTAATAGGAAATAGTGAAAGAGACTTAGAACCAAAAATGGAACAGTGGAGACAGTTTCTGGAGGAAAAAGGTTTAAAACTTAGTAGAACAAAAAGAGTATTTGGAATGTTCATTTAAAGATGAAGTTACTACAGATAAAATGGTATGTTTGAATGGTGAAATGATTGTGAAAAGCTTTATTTTTAGTACCTAGGATCGGTATTACAGAGTAATGGAGAAATATATGGAGATGCATGCAGTAGAATTAGGGCTGGATGGATGAAGTGGAAAGAAGCGAGTGGTGTGTTGTGTGACAGAAAAATTCCAATGAAGCTGAAGGGAAAATTCTATAAAACAGCCATAAGACCGGCTATGATGTACGGAACTGAATGTTGGGCAGTGAAAAAGAAAGAGGAACAACGAATGCGTGTGGCGGAAATGAAAATGCTTAGGAATGAGTAGGAGAGGAAGACCAAGGAAGACCTGGAGGGAGACGATAAGGCAGGACATGTTGGTAAAGGAGATTAACATGGATATAACCCAAGATAGAATTGTGTGGAGAAATGCAAATTCAGGAAGCCGACCCCACATAGGGATAGGGCAAAGAGAATGATGTCTGCCTTATGTGTACCGCACTACTAAGAGGTCCGGAAATACGAGATACCAGTGTGCCATGCCACACTGATAGAATATTCGACAACAATCTGCATATCTAGAAATTATTTGTATTGCGTATCAATTTAGTTTAGGTCGAACCACAGTTGCAGTGAGGGCCTTTTCTAATTGTAGATTGTCTGATGAAAGAGAATTTGTAGAACTAGCACATGCTACGTCTGAATTAAACGATTTAGATAGTTTTGATGAAGATTCAGTTTTACAAAGAAATGTCCTGCTCTCCTCGGAGTCACCAGATCTGTCCAATTCAGAGGTATTCGTGGAAAAAGATCCTGGTTTTGGAGAGAATGAGGAAGATAATGTTACTGCGGAAATTATCACATTATTGATAAACCGGGTAGTACCGAATGACCCGAAATAAGAGAAACTGATGAATGTTTCCAATGATTTGTAAAAAACTTACGGTTTCTTCCCGGTTGTCAGAATACAGTAGATATATTGTGAGTAGAGACTTTCTTATTATTTTATCCTTGATTTTTTTTCTATTGATCGAAAATACAACTTTCTACACAAGATTCTGAAACTTTTTTCTTGTGGCGTGTTTAATTTAAGTACGGTATGCATCTAAACATTCCGTATATGTATTTGGAACCTAGGAGTTTCCTATTGGTTCGTTGCAGCACGCGGTCATATTTTAACCAATAGGCAGCGAGGTTCCAAACGCATATACGGAATGTTAAATATTCGTACACCGAAAAATATAAATTTTTATTAGAGTCTGTTAAAAGGAGATTAATTTTAAAATACTTGTTACTGTATTATTAAATAAAAATAAAACAATTATAGTATTTCGAATCATATTTGGCGCGAAATTCATATATACGGTATGTATATTCGTAGAACAAACAGACGATTTTTATTAAAGCCAATTAAAATGAGACTGAAGGGAGAATGAAGGGAGTATAAGGGATACGAAACGAGCCGCCTACTGGCGAGTTTCGTATAGAGTACGAGCTTCATAATGATAATTAAATGCAAGTTGTATACACGATTTTTTCTATGATCATTTACAACAAAATATATTCAAATTTATTAATTTTGTAACGCAAACAAATTAAGTAGTTTATCAGTCTGACAGTTTGTTTACATATTGAGAATTGTCAAAGAGTATGTATTTGATTCGCCATTGGTTACTGCGCGTGTGCCACCTTTATCGTGAATGTCATATCGCGATTCTATTGGTTAAAAATCTGTATCCTAATGAAACTCTGTATCATAATGAAGTTCATTATGATACAGGTAGTGACATCATAATTGATATACACACACCGGCAAAATTTGAGTGATTATTTTAGTATGTTATAGCCTTATTATTTAAGAATATCGGTGTAATAATATTGTTGCTAGACAGCTAAAGGTCATTTTATACCGGGTGTAACAAGCATACTGTGTTTTGTTCTTAAAGTTCGGAACACCCTGTGGAATATTCCAGCATATATAAAATATTAAAATTAAAACTCGATTGTAGAATTATGCTTTCTTAACATTTTCTTTTTTGATTCATTTGCTTATGTTGGAAAATAAAAAAGTTATTTGCTTTAACAACTAGCCATGTTTTTTATCAATAAGTCCTCATAGTAGGGGAGAAAAGTATGCTAAATTTGCAATTACTCGAGCGTTCTTGTGACCTGGAGTGGATTGTGAACAGTGGGTGCTACAACCAAAAAAAGTTAAGTTTTCCATAAAGTGTGGGACTCTCCATTTTTCAATTTAATTTTCCATTTCCACCAATCGTTTTTTCCGATTATAGCGCTATTTATCCATAATAGGAAAAAATGTTGCGAATAAAAGTTGCTTATTTTTACGTCAAGGATTCAAATCTGCAATAAAAATTGGGGCTCCTATTTAATATTTTAATGCAACCCCCACCCCACCTCCGTGGGGGGTCGTGTTTGATGCCATTCGGTAGATTTTTGAAAAATATTGAATAGTTGTATTTTGCAGTTTTACGATCTGATGTTCATTTCGCAAAATATCGCAGGGTTCGTATTTATAATTTTTAATTTAGCCCCCACCCCTCTCCGTGGGGTGTCACGAGCCCCCACGGAGGTGGGGTGGGGGATTTAATTTAAAATCTTAAATAGGAGCCCCAATTTTTATTGCAGATTTGGATTCTTTACGTAAAAATAAGCAACTTTTATTCGACATATTTTTTCGAATTATGGATAGATAGCGCTATAATCGGAGAAAAATGATTGTTTTAAATGGAAAATTAAATTAAAAAATGAAAAGTCCCCCATTTTATTAAAAACTTAACTTAACCTTTTTCTGATTTTAGCACATACTCTTCACAATCCAATAGGTTCCCATAACGCTCGAGTAACTGCAAATTTAGTATACTTTCTTCCCGTACTATGAGGATTTATTGATGAAAAACATGGATAGTTGTTAACGCACATAACTTTTTTATTATCTCACATAAGTAAATGAATCGAAAAGGAAAATGTTAACCAAGCCTAAGTCTACAATCGAGTATTAATTCTAATATTTTACATATGCTAGAATATTCCACAGGGTGTTCCAAACTTTAAGAAAAAAACACAGTATGATTGGTACACCCGGTATAAAATGGTATTTACCTGTCTAGCAACAATATTATTACAACGATATTCTTAAATAATAAGGCTATAACATACTAAAAGAATCACTCAAATCGGACCACTGGTTTATGAAATACGAGACATCAAACATGTCCTATTTTTAACGTGTTCGGCTAATTTTGCCGGTGTGTGTATTATAGTATAAGAATAGAAAAATTATTGTTAATGTATTATTAAAGATCCACAAGGAAAAAGGTTTTTCTGTAGTTGGCTGTATACCATATAATACAAAAAAAACGAATAAAGTCCTTTATAAAAAGTCTATATTTAAAATCCCTAAAAAGGGCTACATCACAGAACTAGTTTTCGATTGGTTGACCAATCATCATCAGTGCTTTCCTAAAATGAATATAACCTGATAAAATGATGCAAAGGTTTTAAAATTTTGACTACGTTTAAAAAAAGTTGTAGGTTATACTCACGTGACCTTACCATGCTAACCACCAAAATATAATATTACAAATTTTATTTACATATATTACATAATTACAAATATTATGGTAGTTATCATGCAAGATCACGTGAGTATAACGTACAACTTTTTTTAACCGTAGTCAAAATTTTAAAACCTTTGCACCATTTTATAAGGTTATATTCATATTAGGAAAGCACTGATGATGATTGGTCAACCAATCGAAAACTAGTTCTGTGATGTAGCCCTTTTTAGGGATTTTAAATATAGACCTTTTATAAAGGACTTTATTCGTTTTTTTGTATTATATGGTGTACAGCCAACTACAGGAAAACCTTTTTCCTTATGAATCTTTAATAATACATTAACAATAATTTTTCTATTCTCATACTATAATATATCAATTATGATGTCACTACCTGTATCATAATAAACTTCTTTTTTTTTTTTATTTGGGATACAGACAGGACAAACCCATAAAAGTATCCACTACAGAATTTCAGATACATTTACAATTTTACAAACTGATATATAACTACAAACTAAAAGTAAAAATATTCATTGAAGTAAGAACATAAATACAGAAAATGATATAATATGTATGAACAAAAGAGAAGAAAAAAAAATGAGAAAATAAGCGATAACAAGACTGAATACACCAAAAGACTAAGTTTCAAGAAAGTGATTCTTCAATAGTTTTTTAATCATATCCGCTTTATGAAAGAAGATATCAATATCCACAACGCTAGACAATTTATTATAAGTATTTGTCATTCTATGAGCAGGTGAATTTAAAAAGTAATTTGTGCATTCTTGGTCCGTAACAAAAGTATAATTATTTCTAGTAGTGTGGCTTGGAGTACGAATTTTCAGGAAATTTATAAGGTCAATACAATCTACATTATTATTTAGGACCTTGTGAACAAATAAGACATCCACAATTTGTCTACTATGCTCAAGAGAAATTATTTTTAAATTAGAGCGAATGAGTTGTCTATCACTATCAGGATAAAATTTCCTTTTACAATAGGAAATAAACTTATTTTGAATGGATTCTACTTTAGAGATGTATACCGAATAACGCGGATTCCAAATAATAGAACCAAACGTTAAAATACTATTGACATATGCCATATATAACGTTCTAATGGTAAAAGGGCTTTGTAACTCAAAACAAGTTCTATATATGAAGCCCAACTGCTTACTGGCTTTTCTAGTAATATTAGAGATATGTTGATCAAAGGGTAGCTTACGGTCCAAAAGTATACCAAGATTCTTAACGCTTTCTACTGCATGCAAAAGTTGCATGCATTATGTCATAAATTTTTTTATATTCTAAAATTGTGTTTCTTTTTTTTTTTTTTTTTTATTTGGGATACAGACAGGACAAAACCATAAAAGTATCCACTACAGAATTTCAGATACATTTACAATTTTACAATCTGATATATAACTACAAACTAAAAGTAAAAATATTCATTGAAGTAAGAACATAAATACAGAAAATGATATAATATGTATGAACAAAAGAGAAGAAAAAAAAAAAAAGATTATGATACAGATTTTCAATAAGATACAGATTTTTAACCAATAGAATCGCGATAAAGGTGGCACACGCGCAGTAACTAATGGCGAGCCAAATGTAGACGATTTGACAGTTCTCAATATGTAAACAAACTGTCAGACTGACAAACTACTTAATTTGTTTTCGTTACAAAATTAATAAATTTTAATATATTTTTCTTGTGAACGATCATAGAAAAAATCGTGTATACAACTTGCATTTAATTATCATTATGAAGCTCGTACTCTACAGTCTCTACAGTCTCATTTTAACTGGCTTTAATAATAATCGTCTTTTTGTTCTACGAATATTTAACATACCGTATATGAATTTCGCAACAAATAACATTCCAAATACTATAATTGTTTTATTTTTGTTTCATTAAACAGTAACAAGTATTTTAAAATCAATCTCCTTTTAAGAGACTCTAATAATCTTTTTCGGTGTACGAATATTTAACATTCCGTATATGAATTTGGCACCAAATAACATTTTGTATATGCGTTTGGAACCTCGCCGCCTATTGGTTAAAATATGACCGCGTGCTGCAACGAACCAATAGAAAACTCCTAGGTTCCAAATACATATACGGAATGTTTAGATGCGTACGGTATGCGGCAATATAAACAGTACTGAAATGCGTATGCGTCCAATTTGTATGTGTCATGATCTGAAACGTACTGAGTGGTTTCCGAACGTCATTATAACATATGTGACTGTCGTGTTAATGTTAGGGGCTTCAGGATGGTTTTCAGTGTTGCAGAAAAAACTTTTATCGTGAAGTACTATTTTCGGTCATACGGAAAATGTCGCGAAAACGAACCAAGCGTAAAATCAGGGGTCGACGCATTTAGGCTTAATAAGAAGACAACACGATTTCTTGGATTCTAGTGCCCCGACGTAATCGTCGAGCACCCCCTTCACAGTGACCGTGTGACCGTTTGGTGTGCTGTATCCGTACATTGGGCCCGTGTTTCATTGAAACAAATTATGGAACGCCATTAACTTTTATAATCAGGATCGCTACAGAGAACACATTATTACGCCAGTTCTACATTAGGGGAGTGCATATAGATTTTCACTTCGGAAAAAATCAAACAAGATAGAACTTTTTAATTCCATTAAGAAATGTTTAATAAACAACATATCAAAAATTTCTACTCGAGAAGTGGGTGCTTCATTTTTTATTAAACAAATGAACTACGAAGTTTGATGTTTTTTTAAATAACGCCGAAAATATAAATTTAGAACAAAACTAACTTGACCATTGAAAAATTCAGAAAATTTTACAAAAAAATCCTTATATAAAGAATTTTCTAAAATTAAATCTGTATCTTCTATAATTTTTTATTTATAACGCTAAAGTCACCCTTCTCACAAACATTGGCACACTGTAAACTAGCGTACGGCGAAGTGCATGGTTGAGTTATTTTAATGTAATTCTTTAACTAATGGATCAAATGAAATTTTACAAATTGAACATAAAAGAAGAATAACTAAGCTATCTTATGGTTACAATAAAAAGAAATAAAATGTATGGGCAGAAGTACGGTGGGGGCGGAAAGTGAGCCTTACATGAATTTTGTTTAAAAATGATTTAAAAATGTGTAACTAATACAATTTTTCTTATAAAACCCTCAATTTTGCACAACTTACCTTTTAAGCATCGTACTAAATGATGTTTTATTCAAAAAAAATCTCAAAAATTGAATTCAAATGATATGACGTCTTAAAAAATGTAATTTTTGAAATCTTCGTAGTTTTATAGAATTACCACCTCTTTCCTTTAACTACCCGCGCATCAAGTTATAACATAACTACATGCGTGGCGTACTTTGTACGCCACAAGAAAATACACTTAAAAACAGCGGATTTGTTTAATTTTTTTTGAAAAAATACACTTAGTTGTATGTTATAAACCTTATTCGGCATCAGTGAATACTAAAAGTTCCTTTTCAGTAAGCCAATTGGGATTTATAACTGGAATCATGGAATAACTGGATTCCATGATAAATAAAATTACTAATAAAAATTATTTTTAAATGTGATTTTTTACAGGAGAAAAAGTATTTTTTACAAAGAAAAATATATTTTTTGCCATAATGACTAAAAACAATTAAAATATGTACTTATATTACGACTTATAGTAATATAATCCTGGGGTATATTGTCCACCACCGGAAACAACAAATAATAAAATGTAAATTACGATCTTTCCAGAACGCCGATTATAACGAAACTAAAACCAAATTGTAAAGCACATTCCAGTGATAGGTTAGAAAAATAAGCAAGGTCAAAAATTAAATTTTTAAATATATTTCCAGTAGAATTCTTATATCTGGCGTACAAAGTACGCCAGCGCGTGTAGTTAAAGGTTAAGGCGGTATTACTCAAGTTTGAACAGATCTATTACAGTTTTGTAAGTGCATTTTTAAAGCTTAGGATGAAGTCTTTAAAATGCACTAAATTGTTTTACTTTAGAAATGAAATAGACTATTTCTTTTTGAGAAAATTAAAAAAGATAACAAAAATGTAATACGAAAACCGAAAATTACCAGCTAAAAAAATGTTTATATAAAGTGATCAAAACTTTTTTCTGTGAAACTTACCTAAAATACATTTAATAATAAACTTCAACAATAATAAATGTTCAGCAAAAAAAAATTTTTAGCTCTTATACAGTATGTCTGCGTAACTTGGAACCCATTGATAACTTTTTTATTATCAGTTTTACGAAAAAAAGTTATTCTTTATAAAATACTCTGCATCGTATATGATCTAAGATGCAATCATCAAATATCAAATTTAATGAATTTTATACGAGGTATGTCAAAAAATATGAATTTCACTCAAGAGTAAAGTATCGTTAAATTTCACAATATCGAAAATTGTTATTAAGAAAAGTTGTTTGGAATTAAAAAATTTGTTTTAGTGTTCAATTACATCCTTCTAAAATAAAAATGTGTACCATTTCGTCTTTCGTCTTACATCCTTCTAATTAAAATATTGTGAATAATAAAGGCACTTAACTCTTAAGAAAAATTCATATTTTTTACATACCTCGTATAAAATTAAAAAAGTTTAATATCTGATGGTTGTATCTTAGATTTTAGACCAGGGAGAGCATTTTATAAAGAATAACTTTTTTTCGTAAAAGTGATAATAAAATAGTTATCATAATTGTAATAAAATGATGATGAGTATCCGTAATTTGAGAAAAAATTGAAAAAAAAATTTCGATTAGAATAATGTAATCGTATATTTAAACATAGTTTTTAATTTCAAACAATTTTTCATAATAGCATTTTTTGATATTCTGAAATATAAAGGTACTTTACTCTTAACGAAATTCATATTTTTGACATAACTTGTATAAAATTGATAAAATTTGATATCTGATCGTTGAGTTTTAGAGTTTTGACTATCCAGAGCATTTTATGAAGAATAACTTTTTTTCGTAAAATTGCTAATAAAAAAGTTTTCCATGTGGTTCCTAGCTACGCAGACATACTGTATATAAGAGCTTCTGTATAAGAATTTTCAAATTGCAATGCCATAATCGGATTCAGTATAATCGAAAACAAAATAGAAACATATTTGATCAAAGTAAAATGATGAATTTAACGATATTTTTAAAATTATTAATACAAAACAATTGTTATTGTTTAAACAATTAGCGGCCAAATCCGCGAGTAGAACTTTTTACTTTAACATGTATATAAACTAACAAAAAAATTTTTAGAAAAATATAAGGTTGTTTGAATTTTTCCGAAACAATGCATGTTTTCGTTCTAATTGCACTCCCCTACATGATCTTCAGCGATTTTGTCGTGCCATGAACCTACCACTTAATCAACAATGGTTTCTGCAGAACGGGGCAACCTGTCATACGGCCAGGGAGTCTCTTCGAATGCTGCTCAATCATTTTGGGGATTGCCTTATTTCGCAGGGTAGTGATTTTCTAAACCCATCACACTCGTCAGATCTAACGTCATCTGATGCGTACATATGGGGAATGCTGAAGGAGGCTGTTTTTCATACCGATCCACCGTCTGGCATTTCGGAATTGCGAAGAACTAAAATTCAAGATTTTTTGTACCATTCAACAGCCTCAGTTCACAGACATGATTGAGAACCTTCGTGAACGCTACGAAAAATGCTTGAAACTGAATAGAGGGCATCTGTTTTATCGGGAACGAGTTCATGAATAAGGTTTGCAAGGCTATTTATCATGTATATTAAATATCGATGGCCTAGATGCAATACCTCGCAAGTGCATCCGTCAAAATTTGTGGTTTTTAGCAAAAAACTTTTTATCGATGGCCTAGAAGCAATACCTCTTAAGTACCAAAATCTCGCTTTTGACGCCGCAATACTGATATACACCTTTTCTACCAATCACTAGACTGGTAAAGTTTATAATATAAACTTGCAAAACAAACTTTTACGTTATCTTCTTCTTCTTCTTTAAGTTCCATCTTCTATCGAAGGTTGGAAATCATCATGGCAATGCGGACCCTGTTGACTGCCGCTCTAAATAGCTCTGCACTACTGAATTCGAACTATTCCCGTAAGTTCTTAAGCCAGGATGTTCTTCGTCTTCGACATAATCGACATTAACTACCATAGCAAAATAAACACATCGAGGTATTGCACGCAAAAATATTCAGGCGAGATATTGGCACATGATGAAAAGTACGATATTCATTGCTTTGCGTCTTTATACTTTTGGTGATTGGTAGAAAAGGTTTAAATCAGTACTTACACAGTTTGTACAGTTTGGTACTTACGAGGTATTGCTTCTAGGCCATCGATATATAAATAATTCGTACTGTTTATTTTGCCGCATACTCTATTATGTTCATATGGGATTGAGCCACACTTATAGGTGTAATGAATATTACATTTTTAATTAATTAATGTTTTGACGTTTCGATTTCCACTCCGGAAATCGTTCTCAAAATAGGTTTGGCATAAGTATTTGGCCTAGATCTTATAGGCTACAGCAAGTGTGTGGTTGAAAAAATTGTTTGAAGGTGATGTTATTGTCCCAAGGGTATCGAATTGTTACTATTTATGTATTTTGTGTTACTTGTTCGTGAAATCAATATCATAGATGTGGTTGTATAAATTAACTTTTTAAAATGTTTGTGCATATAGTGTGTTTGTGTATTGTGTGTTGCATATACAGTGATGAACGCGCTAATAACTGGCAAAATAGCACAAAAGATGGAAAACGTATTAAGTTATGAGATAAAAAGATATGAAACTAGTCGAGTTGGGAAATTTAGCGATATTAACATATTATATTGATTATTTCCCACCTTTACACGTATCAGATGAGTATGTCAACTAAAACTGTCACTGTGGCAGTGGCAGTTGCTAAACTCATCCGATACGTTTAAAGGTGGGAAACAATCAACATAATGTAAATTTATAGGTTAATATCGCTCAATTTTCCAGCTCCACTAGTTTCATTTCTTTTTACTTCACAACTTAAATACAGTCGGAAAAATGAAAGAATACCCATGAACGATCACATCAATCACTTATTTTGTATTTGCTCTCTTTTTCTATAATAAACGTTTGTTATTTATAGAAAAAGATAGCAAATACACAATAACCGATTGATGTGATCGTTCATGGGTATAGGGTTCTTCATTCGGTCATTTGTTTCGAGCTTCTGTCATGTGTCACATAATATTAATATATCTACGTCGTACGTTATTGGTATTACCAATGATACAAACCGAAGACGTATGACGTAGATATATTAATATTATGTGACACATGACAGAAGCTCGAAACATATGACAATCGATGAAAAGCCCTATTCTTTCATTTTTCCGACTGTACGTTTTCCATCTTTTGTGCTATTTTGCCGGTTATTAGCACGCTCATCACTGTATACAGGGTGTTTGGTAAAGAATCTTCTTCTTCAAATGCAAATCCACTAATGGATGTTGGCGATCACATTTTCCATTAACTCTCTGTTTCTTGCAATGTGTATCAGAGATTGTATGTCGTTAATCCCTGTCCATTGCCTTATGTTTCGGAGCCAGGACATTTTCTTGCGTCCTATTCCTCTCCTGCCTTCAATTTTACCATGGATTATAAGTTGAAGGAACTGGTATTTTTCGTTTCGCATGATGTGACCCAAATACGCCGTTTTTCTTTTCTTGATGTTTTCGAAAAGCTGACGTTCTTGGTTGATTCTTTTAAGGACATCCACATTTGTGACTTTCGCTGTCCATGGTATCTTTAGGATAAGGCGATAAAGCCACATTTCGAAGGCTTCTAATCTGTTTATATCCCTCGTTTTGAGTGTCCAGCCCTCTATGCCATATAGCAGCACCGACCACACGTAGCATTTAGTAAACCTTAGTCTCAGTGTAAGGTCGAACTCTGAGCAGGTCAGTACCTTCCTGAATTTTACGAAAGCTTGTCGAGCTTGCTCAATGCGACATTTTACTTCCCTGTCCGATGCCCAGTCTTCAAAAAGCCACGTTCCTAGGTATTTGAATTTGCTCACTCTCTCAATGGACTTAGTATTCAGTGTTATGGTGGAGTTTTCAAATGCATCTAAGTTTCTGGAGATGATCATGAATTTGGTCTTTTTGGTATTAATCTCTAGTCCCATTCGCTTACTGTATTCTCCGATTATAGTGACAAGTTGTTGAAGATCTGCTATGTTGTCGCAAATTAAGACAGCATCATCAGCATATCGTATGTTGTTGATCAATACTCCATTCACTTTGATTCCCATCTCTGCATCTTCCAAAGACTCCTGAAATACGGCTTCCGAATAAATGTTAAATAAAAGAGGGGAAAGCACACATCCCTGCCGAACACCCCTTCTTATATGTATGGATTTGGATATAGAATTGTCTATTTTTAATTGTGCTGCCTGATACCAGTACAAGTTTTCAATGCATATTATGTATTTTTGGTCTATATCAAGCTTCTTGAGGATCTGCATTAACTTGTGATGTTGGAAACGATCAAACGCTTTCTCGTAGTCTAAAAAGCACAGGAATACGTCCTTCCTCTGATCGTAACAATTTTGGACCAACACCTGTGTTGCTACTATTGCTTCTCTTGTTCCCAAACCTTGCCTAAACCCAAACTGAGAATCACTGATGTCCCATTCCCATTGGTAAAGAATGGGCCATAGCTTAACCTTAGATTCCTGAGGTTAAAATAGGTCGATTTAAGCTAGCTTACCTTAGTACAAAAGTTGAGAATAACCTAAATACAGGGTGTCAAAGTTAAACTTTTATTTTATTTATTTTTGAATATTTTGAATATTATAAATAATATTATATATTAGATTCTCTAATACTTTCTATGCAAATAATATACTCTTCATTCGTACCTATAAAGTTATTAGTTCTCGAGATATTTGAAGTTAAAAATGAAAAGGCACACTTATTTTGATTAATGTATTATGCTCCTTCGTTTTTTAGCTTCAAATATCTCGAAAACTTAATGGCTTTATCGTTCCGAATGAAGAGTATGTTTTTTACATAGAAAGTATTGGAGAATAAAAAAAAGGTAAGTTAGCTTAAATCGACCTATTTTAACCTCAGGAATCTAAGGTTAAGCTATGGCCCATTCTTTACCAAACACCCTGTATATTGTCTACGAGATTATGGAGATTTGTTATTCGACTTCCATTAGCTCGCTGTTGTTGGTATGTTCTTGTTGTTGACTTCTTCTTTTAATATTTTCAACCAAGCGCTGCTGCATTCTGCTGATGAATTGGCTACACATTTTTATTAAGTAGGATGAGTGCTGCCTCTGCATCTTTTCCCTTTTTCGTGTCTGTTTCTTTCAGAATAATCTTTTTTGCGAACGATTTCCGGAGTGGAAATCGATACATCAAAACACTAGTTAATTAAAAAAGGAATTTTTATTGCACCAATAATTTGTTGCTCAATCCCATATAAACGTAATAATTAAATTACAATTTTCTTCTTCTATAAAATTTCTTGTTGTAAACAATTATGTACTATTAAAAAAATATTATTTCGATATATTAATCTGTTGTGAATTTTTTGGGAGAAAATTTTCCAAAAATAAATCCAAATTTTCAAGCAAATTCGACGTGACGAGGAACATTAAACTCTAAACGGATATTTACTGGTCTATTTCCCAATTATTTTATAATGAACATTTTCAGGAAATGATATTTTAACTCGTAGGAATATGTATATTTAACCTCAAAATTATGTTCTAGATTACTCCCAAAATCCCATTCCCGCCAAAACAAATCTCAAACAAAAAGAATTTCGTATAGGAACGTATCCGTTTTCACGTACTAAACTAAAGAATCTTTATACAATTAAACAGAAGGTAAAAAGTAAAGACAGATTGGCATTTGTTTAATAAATTTTTTTTATATTGTTACACTCTGGCCGATAAAGGAATAGACCTGAGCCGCGCCGCTGCGCGTAAACCGGAGAAGAGATGCAGAATGGACAGCCTAAGTCTGACGTCACAAATGTCACAAAATTGGGAGGAGCTTATATTGTGCTTTGTGTAGCAAAATAAGACTTCATTTAGGTATTTCGTTAAAGAAACGTGTTAAGATTTTTAATCGTTTTTGCTCAGGTGGTTTTTATTCCTTGGTGGTTGAAAATAAACATAACCTCAAAACTGTTTACGTTCTAATCATTGCATTAAATTAACTCACCTGGGAAAAAACGAATAAAAATCGCTTAATTGACACGTTTCTTTAACTAAATACCTAAATGAAAAGTCTTATTTTGTCACACAAACCACGTAAACAATAAATTAAAAATTCCTTATGAGTGTTTAACATTATAAACAAAATTGTTTGGAGTCAAATATAAGCTCCTCCCAATTTTGTGAGGTCAAGACTTAGGATGTCCATTCATTTGGGACTTAAATTACAGAGTTGCCACGGTTCTTACAAATATTGACTGATTTCTTTTGAAATGTTGTTTACATGAATCATTGTTAATAACAAGTTGCATGTAATTATTTAAAATTTGTAAATTTTAAATGGTTTAACAATGTTCGGTTACTATAAGTTCTTTACACTACATATAGAAACAATCTTCAAACCTTCATCCGTGTCTTCTGTGTCTGAGTCTGAGTCTGAGAATATATCTCCTTCTTCTGGTAGCACTACAACCCGTAGTGGTGGGTCTTGGCTGACTACACAACTCGCTTCCATCTCGAACGGTCGTCCAAGATAGTTGGGTCAGTGGGTAGCCCCATTGTTCTTAAATCTGACCATAATATTGTCTCTCCATCGTATTCGTGTGCATCCTAAGAACCTTCTTCCTGTGGTGCTTCCTCCGGTATCAGCTTGGCAAGGCGGTTATTAGGGAATGGACATGTCCAACCCATCTTAGACGTTGAGATTGAATTTCTTGGACTACGTCGCTCGCCCATTCATCTGCTTGACCTCGGCATTTGTTCTCATTCGGTGTCGGTTGCTATTAGGGTCGTTCTATCTAATCGGCCCTAAACATCCATCCTTGGATATAGGCCTCCTCTTCCTTCTTCCATGCCTCTCTATCTTGGGCAATTTGCATCCATTTTGACCCAGTGTGTTTCTTCAGGTCATCTGACCATCGCATCTGTGGCCTTCCCCTTTTTCGTTTGTGGTTCCACGGTCTCCAATGGAGGGTCGTTATGAGGTCCAAATATTCTTCTGATGATTTTTCTCTCAATACATCCAAGTTTTCTTTTAATTGCTTTGGTCAGAGTCCACCTTTCACACCCATACATGAGCACCGGTCTAATCACTGTTTTATATATATTCTGATCTTTGATGCTCGTGTTAGGCTCTTAGATTTAATAGTATTGTGGAGGTTATACATACATCTGTTTGCTGCCTGAATTCTCCTTTTAATCTCTTCCGTGATATCGTTATCTGGAGTGATTGTTGCTTGGAGATATTTAAAACTCTCCACTCTTTCAAAGTTATATGGGTATATCGTAACATTTTGCCCTATTCTATCTCGTCCTATTTGTCTGTTGATGCACATGTATTTAGTTTCCTCTTCATTTACCCTAAACCAGTTTTCTTTGCCTCTATCTCCAATTTATTGAAAGTCTCCTTCACATTAGTGACTGTGTTTCCCACAATGTCAATGTCATCCGCGTATGCTTATAGTAATTTTGTTCTAATTTGTGTTGTTCTTACTACTTTCTCCAGGAATATATTAAAAAGCAGAGGCTACAGCGCATGTCCTTGTTTCAGGCCACTGTATATTTCGAACGATTCTGAGAGTTTGTTACTTGCCCGTACTCTGGATCTACAGCCATTTACTCTTAACTAGCTGAATAAATTTTTTTGGAACTGAAAGTTCTGCCACATCAGATCCCTTTTAATGCTGTCGTACGCTTGTCGGAAATCTATGAAGAGATTATGGATAGTTCTATTGAATTCCCATCCTTTTTCAAGCAGCTGACTTAAAGTTAAAAATCTGATCTATGGGCGATCTATTTTTTCCGAAGACAGCTTGGTATTGCTCTATAAAATTTTCTATAAACGGTGTTAGCCTATGTAATAGTATGTTCGATAAAATTTTATACACCGTATTAAGATGCCTCTCTATAATTAAAGCTCTTGGTTTTTTCTCCCTTTTTATGGATGGGGATTATTACACTTTTGTGCCATTTTGTTGGTATTTTCTCTTCATTCCACATATGTATCTTCGCTATCAGAATCTTCATCTAAACTAACAATACATATGAGTCTCCGACAGCATCAAATAATGGCTCCTTTGAAAGGACCATGAAATTGTCCTCAATAATTTTCACTTTGTCTACAATTTCTTTTCCACTCTTCTACGAAAAATATTTCAAATAACTCATCCGACAATTTTTCAATAATAAGGTACATTGTCCATTACGATGAGACTGTTGGGAGGAAGATCACCTAACAATTTTTCTTCTAATCACTTTTTGTAGTTGACAAAATTCATATCAATCATGGTAACTACCCGATTTTGTTTGGGACTTCCATATCACATATGATCCACCGACAAAACCTGCTTCGTTTTCTGCACCCACAATAATAACTATTAATCGTTGGCACTTGCAGACGGGTTTTAAGACCACTTTATTCCATCAGTCCAACTATTTCTGCGACTATGGCTTGAAAGTAAATACTTTTCATCAGTAAATCATTTTTCGTTTCTAAATTGTTTAATTTAGAAACTTTTCGTTTTATTTACTGTGGGCACTTGTTCTTCAGTTATAATATATGAAAATTAATGATCTGCCGTAATTTGAAATTGGCTAGCGCGCACAGTTTGCTCACGTCTATCCTTATATCGGTTCACCTGTAATAAATTATATAACATTAATATTTTTGTAGTACAAGTGAAATGATAAACGTCAACCCCCGAACACCATACCAATAAAGGAGAATTGGACCTGCCAAACAACACTACCGGTTAATGTTTAAAGTATGTGTGCTTAGTTACCTCAGAAACATAAAGTTCTGCAAGCAAACTAAGAGAGTCATTAATATTCAGCTCAGCGGGGTGTTATTCTTCAAGGCGTGAAATTCTATCAACAAGGGATCTACCTGTTTTGTGGAAGGATCCTTTGTTTATTTAAGTACACATTTCCATCAATAGTACCTACCCTCCTGAGCTGAATATTAATGACTCTCTTAGTTTACTTGCAAAACTATACAAAAGGATTTTTTTTCTTAATAAAGTCTCCCGGCACTATGTGATAGAGAGTGGCTAATATAGGTATGTCAAGTATGTGCAAAGAAGTTAGTGGTTCTAAGTTAAGTACACTGCAAAGTTAATTTTTATTCGACTTGAACTGTTATCTGTAAAAGGTGTTATAGTTTGTGGAAAGTATTTGGAACAGTCATTATAATAATGAAATTTATCTTTAAAAGTGAAATCGGTAAATGATAATAAATACGTGAAAGGGTCAATCCATATCAGATCACCCAGTTAGTGTTGCTCAACATTTTTAATTTTCCTGATTCTTTTATCATGGATTCCCTATAGGTAGATATTCACAAAAATCCATTTGAAAAAATTTTGTAAGCCATATTTTTTATTTGGCAGCCATTTTTAAAATGACGGCTCGGAGAATTTAATGAAAAACGAGGTTTGCGGAAAATTTAATTGCCAAGTCATTTTTAAAGATATCAGCATAATCTAATCTAAACACCAGTGTGTTCAGCATGAAATTCCCTTCAAAAATGTGTTATTTAAATTTCTCTATCATTAAAGAAAGTCAATAAAACTTTCTCCAAAACTTCGGAAAGTAGCAAAATCGTTCATTTTTAAGACCATTAAGTATGGTCTCTTATGGTACCTTAGGAAGGAGAAGTATCTCACAAATAATAATTTATTTCTGTGTTGAATACTCAAAATACTACCAGCAGCGTAAGTTGTAGTCTTGAGAATCAACTCCTTTCTTCCCTACAATTTTTCAAAAATGGCCGAAAGCACATTAATGCCAATTTTCAAAGGTCAATATCTGAAAAGGGACTGAATGAAAACAAGTGAAAATTTTATTAAATGTTCTTTATACTGTTACGAATATCTCACAAAAAAATTATGACTGAGACTTAACTAAGTTTAGAGTTATAGAGTTGTGAATTCCAATAAAAACGCTATCTTTTTAATACACTCGTGCAATGCTAAATTACCAACTGTAGGCTTAAAATTATCTTAATTGACAAAGTTAAATTGTGCTGAAATCACTAAGTTACCAATAAACTTTTAATTATTTCTTCTTTTCAAAAAGAATGGACAGTAATAATAGTACCACAGGTAAAATTCTTGAATTACCACTTAGGTCGTAGAGCGCAAAACATAGAGCGACCAATTTTGTGATCTGGATATTTCTGTTTATATATGCTGTAGAGTTCATTTAGTGAGAGAAGAATTAACCTTTTCTGTTTGTGCACCTTGACATTGTCAATCACAGATGAAACATATTATTCCTTTTTACCAGGGCATAAGCGACTATTTTCGTCATCTTCGTAAAACTCTTTAACACAGTGAAAAATAGCTTCACTTATTTTGTTGCCCTGTCTTTTTGAAAGATGTGGTAAGACACCTTGATCCTTTACTAGCTGCCTAGTTAACTTTACCATGTCTTCAGATGCACCAAAGTCCTCAACTATTTTTTTCTTTGACCATGAGCTTGGTAATAGACTAATTATCTTAATTTTATCATCTTTATTAGACACTTTAAATTTTTCTTTCAGTTTAGTAATGAGTATGTCATACTCACTAATTGAAGTTTCTACAGCATTTAAATTCTGAGTTTCTAAGTCATTATAGAATGATTCTTCCAACTTTCGCTTGACCGTGCTCGTAATTTTGTCAGTTTTTCTTTGCAAATCTGACCGTCATTGTTCTTTGTTAAGCTTTGTTATTTTACATAAAGGAGACAATTCCAAAGTTTCACAAATGGATTCCACTTGATGCAACGGATTCTCATGTACTAATTCAAAAGGGCCAGGAAGAAATTCAGGATCATTTTCAACATTTTTTGTCTCATTTTCAGGCAATTTTTCTACAAATATATTTGTTGCACAGGTTGGACATAGAGCCTGTCCAGAAATTAGTCTAACGTCCACATTTTTACTCTTCGAAAGGTGTTCAATTAGTATTTTACGCAAACCATTTTTAATTGGCCTTTTATGACGACTAAATGGGTCACAACATTTTTTTCCAAAGATGTGGTTGTACTTGTCTAAATATTTATCTCTGTGGTAATGGCAGATATTGGTAATTTCATTTGAAATTCTTAATTTGAGCAAACATTGTTCTTCAGTTGGCAAGTCACTTACACTGATAAAATTTTCAGACACTTCTTGTAGTGTTGTTTATGACACTGTCCACTTATTAGTTCACCCACAAAACAACTCATACTGAATAATTAAACAATTAAATAACATTACTATCATAAGTAAATTTAATTAAGCACATCAATGTACTGACACAATTCCAAAACTGCACTAACAGGACATGTTCACTAGTATAGTCAAAGAACTATCACCAACTGAGCCTCATCAATACCAAAGCAATGCAGATTGAGGGGGGGGGGGGTGTTCATGTCTCCACTTGTAGAGACATGTAGGTGCAGGTGTTATTTTAAAACTCTAATAATAATATATAGATTTAAGCATCATTTAATTTTGAAAATTAAGATAATTTTAGCCTTGAGTTGCTAATTTAGTATTGCACGAGTGTATTAAAAAGTTAGCGTTTTTATTGGAATTCACAACACTATAACTCAAAACTTAGTTGAGTCTCAGTCATAATTTTTTTGTGAGATATTATTATCAGCATAAAGAACATTTAATAAAAATTTCACTTGTTTTTATTCAGTCCCTTTTCAGATATTGATCTTTAAAAATTGGCATTAACGTGCTTTCGGCCATTTTTGAAAAATTGTGGGGAAAAAGGGAGTTAATTCTCAAGACTACAACTTATGCTGCTGGTAATATTTTGAGTATTCAACACAGAAATAAATTATTATTTGTGAGATACTTCTTCTTCCTAAGAATTAATGGTCTTAAAAATGAACGATTTTGCTAAATTCTTTCCGAAATTTTGGAGAAAGTTTTATTGACTTTCTTTAATGATAGAGAAATTTAATTAACATATTTTTGAAGAGAATTTCATGCTGAACACACTGGTGTTTAGATTATGCTGATAACTTTAAAAATGACTTGGCAATTAAATTTTCCGCAAACCCGGTTTTTTCATTAAATTTGCCGAGAAGTCATTTTAAAAATGGCTGCCAAATAAAAAATATGGCTTACAAAATTTTTTCAAATGGATTTTTGTGAATATCTACCTATAGGGAATCCATGATAAAAGAATCAGGAAAATTAAAAATGTTGAGCAACAAATTATATTTATATTGGGTGATTTAAAATGGATTGACCCGAAACCATTATTGTAAATATTGATGTAGGCTCGGGTCATCAGGTGTAGTTTGTTTTGATTTTTTATTTAAATATATTATACGTTTACAATAAGAGATATTTGTTCAGAAATGGCTGATAAAGAATCATCAAAAGAAATGGAGAGCCACTCAACGGCAAATCAAGACTAAAAAAATAATCAAGAATATTGATAATAAAACTCTCGAACAGTTTTATGAACCTCAATAAACGAGAGGTCAAAACGTTCACTGAAATGGTGACTGGACATTGCCGTTTAAGGAACCACCCATACAAACTAGGCAAGGTGAATGAACCATGGTGCAGAAAGTGCGAAATGGAAGAAGAGACTGCTATACAGATACTATGCCATTGCAGTGTGCTAAGTGATGTAAGGTTGGAATTCACTAGTCAACTGAGGTTTGAACCAGAAGAGATCCTAAAACTACCAATAAGAAAACTGTTGACCTTCGTTGAGGCCACAGAACTTATTAGTTTAAGTAAAAAAACAGAGTTTAAGGAAAAAAACAACGTATGGTACAAAGGACTTATGACCAAGTACCAGAGACTAACGAGTCTCGCCTGGGTTAAGAAAAAGAGACATTTGAACAATACGCAATGGTACGGAATGGATATTTTTACTTCGTACATATGCCAAACCATTTTTATTTAGTAATATCTATACAGGGTTGTAACACTAAGAAATGCAACAAACAAATAATACTTACAACACTACGAACAATACTTACAACACTACAAACTTGTATACTACTCATTGCTTTGAGATGTTGACTGCTGCACTGTTTAGTATGTTTAATTTGCTCTAGTCAGATTAATTGACAACTTTTGACGGTGAAACTTAGTTCCTTAATAGGTGGTACCATTCTTAGTCAAGAACAATAACTTTAACTGAACAGTACAATGCAGTGGAATTGATTAAGAAGTCTCTTATCGTATCTACTATTTCATGTCCTATTGTAGCAGCGTTGTCGGTATAAAATATGTTATATTTGAATGTATATAGTATTCGATACCATGTTAAATCTTATACAGTACGTAAATCGTTCAGCTGGACATAGGAAACATACATTGTATATATTTAGATGCATAAATACATACATTGTATTATATTGAGATAATTGTGGCAACTGAGCTCTCTCGATGACAATATGGTTGTTAGCATTAAGGGGCAGTAACCTCAAAATTGACAATGTAGTAGCTAAATATTTTTGGCCTAAGGGAATGGGAAAACTGTTTAGTTTTGAAATTAGTTTTTAAATAAAAAATATTTTTAAAATTAAAGTAAAATTATTAACTCATTAATCATTAACTTTGTTTTTGATTTATTTATGGACAGCATTGCTTCAAAACTCACTCATTCTATTCGTTATAACAGCTCTATTGCAACAAAAACTCGTACTCGAACAGAAGCTTTAAACTAACACAGGTTAGCGCAGTTGCCATAATTCTCTCAATGTATATTCCCTATGTCCAGCTGAACGATTTACGTACTGTATGTTCACCTCTTTGCCTCCAATGCACTACGGACTTTTTCACACAAACTGATAATACTGAATTCGTTATTTTTTTTTTTTGTTATTTATAAAATGTAGCTCGAAGATAATAATATTATCTTCGAGCTACATTGTAGAGCTATATATTATATGCTATATCATAGACTGATTTAAACCACTTTGGTATTCACCAAAGAGTTCTTCCGTGTATGTACTTAGATAATTATATTAAGGCATTCGAAAAAAATCTCGAGTAACACCATTATATGGACATAGAATCCGACGTTGTGGTTATGGTGTGTTAATTTGAAAAGGTACCACCCATATTTTGGTCCCTAGAGAAAATCTAAAAATATGCAAAAACACGTAAAATTTATTTGTGACAGGGACATTTTGTAGACCAGTTTTTAACTAACCCTCTAACGAGGGTGGACACAACCTCAAAAATCTTTAATGAAAAGGGGGTTGACTGATACCTCATTGTATAGGTCGTTCAACTACCTTTACAAAAATGCCACAAACATTATATTTCTTTTCAGCACTTTTAGAAAAATCTTGGACTCGACACTTAAAAAAATTTTGGAGTTCTGAATTCGATACTTAATATACCTATTCACGATTTTACTTGATTTTTACAAAAATACCGAAAAGAAATTTGGTATTTTTAAGACTTTTAAAATGAGGTTTCACTCAACCTCCTTTCCATTAAAGATTTTGGTGGTTGTGTTCACTCCCACTAGAAGTTTGATGTAATTTAGTTGAAAACTGGTCTGCAAAATGTCGTCCTCACAAATAAATGTGACGTATTTTTGCATACTTTCAGATTTTCTGGCGGGACCAAATTATAAAGTAGCTTGTCAAATTGACACACTGTATTTTATCACTCTATAATCTCGGTTATTCAGATATCGAATTCCTGAAATAACTTCATATAAAAGTTAATTGCGTAATACCTGAGTAATACTTGGAAAGCATGCTTTTTAAATTATTGTTTCACTGTACTTCTACTTTCCATAAACTAGAATGTTGTTTTCATTTATTTCGGTACTTAATTGTTTAGTTAATATTGTTGATTACTTTATGTTTATGGTTTACTACATCTTTATAGTTTGGTATACCCAATAAAAATTTAACACAAACAACGTTGACTGTGTAACTATCATTGTGTATAAAACAACAGCTTATATTTGCTGACATGCTTAAGGATCTAATATAATTCGATATTATAGCCGTTTCAACAATAACTTACAAAATTGAATCATATGCAATTCACCAGAGAAAAAAGGGGGGGGGGGAATGAAAAATAGAAAATCATTTTCATTTAATTAAAAAAGATAATATAAGCAAAAAGAAACGCGAACATGATAAGATAGACTTAAAAAAATCTGTATTGTAGATTGAAAATTGACCAAAATCGTACAATTTTAGAAAATGATATACTAGATATATTCATTGGTATGGGCAGTGAAGAAAAATTAATTAAAAAAAATTATTCTTAGCCCAAGAAACAGGTAGGTCTTTTAAAAATGTCCCAAGTCGGCACAAAGATTAAAACTGCCCGATATAAAATATAACAATATAACCAGCTCGGCTTTTGAGATAATATCAAATAATTGTACATCTCAATGGAAAAAAATACATTTATATTAAATAGATATATAATTATACATAGCCCAATAAAAATAAAAATATTGCAGATAAATATAAAGATTTACAATAATTATCCTTTACACATTCCGACTTTGTTTCACCTGAAGCTAATTTTCGTTTTTGTTCTTTAAATTTACAACGTTCACATACTAATAACAATTTTCCTCTTTGACTAAAGATTTCACTTACAATGGACTTTAAAGATGTCATACTCTATTTTGTCTGGATACTGAACTAGTAGTTAATTGGAAGGTAAATTGATTCCACTACGAGGTGTCGAGCGAGTAACATCGTTCTGTATTTTGTCGTGCTTTGTAAAACATAGTGCAAAAACAGTGGCATAGAAGCTAAATTAGGTATAAATTCGAGATAAAAACGTAATTGCTTTTGACACAGTCAAAAGTAAGCAGTGGCGTAGCAGATACCCAAACAGTCAATATGTCTCAAACACCTAACCAAGCTTTATACTATGTACCAGTAGCGAAATCGATTCCACGGCCAACATTTCCAACCAGAGAAAGGGGTATTGAGGTTAGGATGTTTTTCTATGTTAATAAGAAATTTTTCCATATCTATAATTTCAAGATAAAATTACTATTATACCTACTAATGGGGTACTAATACCTACCTGTTAATCTTCGAGCCGACCTGGGGGCTTTTAAAATGTTCCGGGGTTTATCATAAAGGACTAAAGGATTATAGTGAGCCGAGATGGGAATACTCCATTGGTATATCAGTCATTATATTCTTGAAATTCTCAGTGGAAACAATTTTTTTTTAATTTCTTAAAAAATATTGACATAATAATGAGGAATCCATTGTCAAGGAAAGTTTTTAAGTTTTTCTTTCAATTTTTACAGGGTATATCTAACATGTCAAATGCATTTTCTAGTATAGAATACACGAAGTGGCCTTGAGTGTTAGTATAGATAGAATAATATAGATTTATATTTATAAAAATATATATTTCTTTTTTATTAATATAACTCTAATGGCCAAATTAATAATAATAAACCAGTTGGTTGTTAACAACTGAGAATATGCTTTATTGAAAAACGTTACAAAATAATCAAATTTCTCTGACTTACAGCTTTGAACTTCTGTACTATACCTAGATATTTTTGCATTATCCGTTTGACGGTTTATCTTCTATACATTCTTAAACTCTTGTACGTAAGACTTTCCTCATAAAAATTCTATCGTTTTAATATTAGAGTTCGAAACTACGATCATGATTTTCTGCTGAAGGTGCTTTAGTCTGTTATAAGAGAGTTTGAGGAACGTATTAACGATCAAATTCCAAGTGTTTAAGTGGCACATGACACAAAACTAATATTCTTTTTCTCATGGGCATCTTTCAGTGCGTCACAGTTTTTCGATTTCTTTCTAATGCATTAAATTGTATGTGACAGAAAAAAGGCACGTCTGTGATTAGAGACATTTATAACATTTATTCTAGTTGTCGATAGATGGCGCTATAATCGAAAAAAAATTATTTACGAATTATATAATATATCTACGAATATAATCTGTACAATTTATAAGACTATACAAATCAAAGAAAATACCATTTTATAAATGCAATAAACACAATTATTGATTTGTTTTTATGCCAAATTGCAAATAAAATGTGACAACTGTCAGATTTAAATAAAATGTCATGTTAGAATAAATGTTATAAATGTGTATTATCACGGACTTACCTTTTTTTTTCTATCATTTTAAATCAAAACATTAAGTGAAGCGTACGTCGATATGTAATATCATTAATATTTTACTGTCAATATAATAATTAGGAAATAGTTTTTATCGGTAGACGTATTTTATGTAGTTCTATTGTACATTTACATTTAACGATGTTATAATATATTTAACACAATATAACTTTATAAAATAAACACAATGGGGTGTATTCTGTAACATGTCCGTTAAATTTAAGAGGCCTCTAAAATTTAAGTTTTAACGGTCCTTTAAAACTTTTAGGTTAGATTGACATTCTGTAAACACATTTTATAGAGGACCGCTAAAATAATATTTTTTTAGAGGAATCCTCTAAAAGGTTTTGGAACAAATACGGCAACGTCGCACGTTGATCGTTTTTGAACTACTTTTAACCCAGAAATTGACCGAAAACTGACTGTCAGAGGCCAAAAACGTTAAGAAGAAGAAGATATTGTCAGATTCCTAAAGAATAATATTTATTGAATTTAATTATTTTTTAGTAAAACTCATATTTTACAATTAAACATTTTTATTTATAAAGTTATACATTAAAATATTGCTGAAAAATTGCATATCTTATTTCTTCTCCCCTTCGACAATAATTTTGGTCAAATTAAGGTCATCTTATTAATCTGCATCTGGTTATAAACCTTCTTGAACTTCACCTTTATAAACATTTGGTACATTTTGTAATGTTCCACAAAACCTTTAAATAATTTTAGCTGCATTAATAGGATTTAATTGCTTTGACAAACATATTTGACTTCCAACACTTTTTCAATCACATTTCTAGGTAGGTAGGTACCCATGGTACAATAAATTTTCCTAAAAATTTCCTAATAAATTTTCATAAAATGAAACTTTATTGTACCATGGTAGGTACCTACTTCCTTTGAAATTTGAAATGGTAATTGTAGTTAATTTCAGGTCAATGGTCAATTACTTTTTGTTTTTGTTGTAACCTGAAATCAGCTCTACAAAAAGAAACAAAAATTTGAATTTTGTTACTTAAAAGGTGTAGTGTGTCGATTGCAAAGTAAAATGAGACACTTACCTTTCATTATTATTTATTAAGTACTTCTTCACCAAATACAGTATAAAAAGCCATTTGCCATTTTTAAATATTTATCTCCAGTATAATAGAATAATAACAAACTACTATTCATACAAACATAACCCAACAAAAATAATCAAACCACATTTAACGGACCGCTAAAAATTTAGCGGGTACATTTTGACATCCTCTAAAATATTTTTATTTAGCGGGAGTTTTAACGGTTTAGGTTATGATTTTAACAGATATATGATTTACAGAATACCAAAATATTTTTAGCGGGCGTTAAAATTTTAGAGGCCTCTAAAATTTAACGGAAGTGTTACAGAATACACCCCAATATAAGTTATATATTATAAATAAACACAACGAATGCGCTAATGTCACTGTCACTGAAAATGATAATCTTCAAAATTCATAGTAAACAAGGTATCAAAGACATGCCGTAGTGTTTATCCTTGTTTAACTTATTGTGGTTTCTATGGACAAGGGGCTTAATTTTGCGATATTATAATAGTTTCTGTGAGTAAAAAATATACCTAGTATAAAAAGTAATTCGTGAATAATTTCATGAATGTGCAAATATATACCTAATGGAAGAACTATAAAACTAACTAGCCCAGTTGCTTTCTTACTGTAAAGATCATAAAATAATATTCCTACTAACTATGAAGTGTCACTTAAACGCATGAAATGTATTTTTTAATTAAAATATGTCTAAAACGTATATTTCAACTGTTAGGATAATTATTCTGAAGCTATTTTCTTATGGCATTTTAATATTATTTACTACATTTAATGGACATTAAACCACAATTTCAGTTTAAAATACGTTTATTTTGACTTTTCGATTTCCACTCCGGAAATAGGTTTTTTGAGAATATTGAGAATTTTAAACAATAATTATTGTGGTTAATTTCCATTAAATATAGTAAATAATATTGGGATTATTTTGGAAATGTTAGAAATAATTTTTTTAATAATATAATCTATTGTAACCAAACTTTTATATTTATAACCAAACAGAGGCTAATATTTTTTGTAACGGAAAGAAATCAATCTTTACTTGAGAGACTTTAAAGTTGTTTTAAGTTCCATGCTATTTTGGACACACCAGAACATTTCCAAATATATCTAAATTATGAAAAAATTTCATACGTAGATTAAGAAATTATTTGTAAGAGTATCTAAAAACTGCCATAAATAGATTTTGGTAGGTATTTTTAAAACATGTAGACGGTGAACACCATATTCACCAAAGATAGCTTAATTAAAATTTCACAATTGATGAATTGAGTACTTTAGAATGAAGTAAAAAATAGACGTAATCTCAATCATTTATTGTAACTTCCAACGACCGGTTTCGCTCTCTAAAGTATTCAGAGCGTCTTCAGGTCAACGGTTACAAGTCACTAAATGCTACAAATAAAAACCAGATTTAGAACAATGTCTGGTTGTAAAAGATGCCAAAGATCCATAAGATCAAGCCAATATTGAACAACATACATAAAAGTAGTTAAAACAGCAAACAAATACATATGCATGTACACTCGGGTGCGGTAACAAACGTCCCCAAGCTCACAAACACATGCAGATGTGTACCGTCTGTAATCATGCAATGATAACGTGTCGTACTTACATTCAGTTACAATGAGCTACTTCCTGAGTATTCATTAACATGATATCTTGTTTAAGTTATGCTAACGGGATATGGTGGAAGAGACGGAGAATGTTGTAAAGGTTAACAAGTTGATGGAAATTGGAAATTCTTGAGGGTGATGAGATAGTTGGTGACAGACAACCAACAAATCTGTGGCTGTTATTTTGTTTGTGAAGTAGACTAAAGTGAATGTCATATATACAATTTTAATATGTGATGGTTTTAAATATTTTTATTTCTATTTATTAAAAGAAAGATATATATTCTTTTATAGAATTATAGAATATATCTATAGAATATAGATAATTGGATATAATATGACATTCACTTTAGTCTACTTCACAAACAAACCATCTCATCACCCTCAAGAATTTCCATAAACTTGTTAACCTTTACAACATTCTCCGTCTATTCCACCATATCCCGTTAGCATAACTTAAACAAGATATCATGTTAATGAATACTCAGGAAGTAGCTCTTTGTAACCGAATGTAAGTACGACACGTTATCATTGCATGATTACAGACGGTATACATCTGCATGTGTTGTGAGCTGGGGGCCGTTTGTTACCGCCCCCGAGTGTACATGCATATGTATTTGTCTGCTGTTTTAACTACTTTTATGTATGTTGGTCAATATTAGTTTGATCTTATGGATCTTTAGCATCTTTTACAACCAGACATTGTTCTAACTCTGGTTTTTATTTGTAGCATTTAGTGACTTGTAGCCGTTGACCTGAAGACGCTCTGCATACTTCAGAGAGCGCAACCGGTCGTCGGAAGTTGCAATAAATGATTGAATGTATGTTTTTTACTTCATTCAAAATGAACTCTCGCATGCAATCCATTCAACATTTGAGTACTTAAGCTTTATTAGAAATTATACTATTTCTGTTGATTATCTAAATTACGGCACATACTGTACTAATATGTACGTGCAATCGTAATATTACATGTCATATAACAAAATAAGGATCTGCACGGGTACATCCTACTTGACAAACATAATATAATGTTGCTGTTTTAAACGCCTATAGTGCTACAATCTATCTAAGGAACTCATTAATATTCAGCTCAGCGGGGTACTATTGTTCGAGGTGTTAAATTTCATAAACAAGGGATCTACCTGTTTTAAGCTGGGATCTCACGGAACGTGGCGCGGCACTTTTTACCAGTTTACAGTTGACGAAGAGAAATAGATAAAGATAAAACTAAAGACGGTAATCAACGCAACGTGAAATAACATTCTTTCACTCAAAATTTGTGGTTGCGATCCGTAGGCTAGGACAGATCCCTCAATTTATGGTCAGCGCGTGTTCTTTTATCATTTGTCGGTAAATGAACACGGTTCAAACTAAGTCAGAAGCTTATACACAGTCGGTACTTCCCCTCCATGCCTTCCGACGCGGCTAGGGGATGGTACGATCAGTGCCGTGGTAATTTTAGTATGGAGTGGCCTAACGACGTGTTGGAATTTTTATCATTGTATGAATTAACCAACTTTCTAACGTCAATAAGAGCGACGCGACACGTTCCGTGAGAACTCGGCTTTATGGAATTAGCTCTTCCTTAGAAGTACACATTTCAAACAATAGCACCCCGCTAAAATGAATTTTAACGAGTCTCTTAGATTGTAAAACTATACGTTCATATTGAAAGTATGAGAATGTGCTTAGGGAAAAATGTTAGTACTTTCATTTCATTAATTGTGGAATTGTTTAATTTTTCATCGCTTACCTAAGATATATAACACTCTAAAATGTTGTTAGTGTATTTATTGTTAGCTCGTTAGCAGAGTTGTTTCTTATTGTGATTTTAGTAATAATATACCACTTTCGTTGTATATATTTTGTATATTTTATTGAAATAATTATTACAGGTTAAACGCTTACATCGTGTTTTATTTTATAAAACCAAATGCTACATTTAAAGAGGCTTCTTCGGATCAAGATATCCTTTATCTTTTGCAGGATTTGCAGTGAGAATCAATTATAAAAGTATTAATAATCTTATTAATGCTGACGGCACTGTTATCTTATGCAATATTCTCTAGAGCCTTAAGGGCCGATTTCTCATATCGAGTTCAACTCCAGTTTAACCTGAACTTTTAGTGAACGTCAGTTTAAAGTCAAAATCGTCTTTCTCAATTCACGTTCAACCGATGGCAGTTTAAACTTGAACGGTGGAATTCGGCCGTTCAAAGATTTCTGAACCCAGTTCAGATGATTTCATGGATTACGCATGCGTTGTATTAACACGAAACGCTGTCATAATATAAATATATCCTATTTTATTATATTAAGCCTAACGATAAACGATAACATTATTTTTGTTTTTATAACATTTATTTATAATTATTAAAATTACTATTTGACTATAAATACTTAAATTTAACTTTATTCAAAAACAGAATAAAAACGGTAGTTCAAAATGGCGACAGTTTTTTACCTTTTGCCATCTATTGGCATTTCTCGAAAGCAGTACAACGTGCACTGACATGAACGCGCAATGAGAAATGCATTTCAAACAAAACGGTAGTTCACCAGTGAACCGGGTTCAACTGAACCATAGATTACCGCAGGTATGAGAAATCGACCCTAAGAGTTGTTGCATTGCGTAAACAAGACAGTTTCAAATGTTCATAAGACAAAACTTATGGTATATAGTCGCCAAACTCACGATATAGCTTCCCTACAGATGGTTCAACAAAACATTGAGAGTTGTTCACTTTAAATATCTGGGATGCTACATTTCAGACCAACTAGAACCAAGTAAAGAGATCAAGTGCAGAATTGAAGCAGCTCGCGCAATGTTTCTAAAAATAAAATCGTTCTGTGACCACAGTTTAAACTTAAAATTACGACAAAGAATGATCAAATGCTATATTTGGCCAGTGTTGTTGCATGACACCGAGATCTGGACTCTGAAGACTGATACTATTAATTACCTAGAGGCGTTTAAAGGTTGATTCTCACTATTCGCCGTGTGCAAGTACTTGGAGGGGACACGAGAAACGATCGTGCGCGAGTAGCGGAGAAATCTTAACTTTCTTCGCATATTTTTTAAATAATTCATATTGTCAATTGAAATGTCATATTGACATATTTCATTCATACTGTCATTGAGGAAAATGGGATTTCGAAAATACTGTGTTAGAAATTGTAAATGTACATAAAAAAATTGTCAACTTAAGTTCTTTTTCAACTTTAAGCTCAAATTAATACAAAGAGAAAAGTGGATTTCCATCATAATAAAGCAGAAGTAAGTTGAAATAAAGTAACATAATCAGTTATTTACTACATACAATGTTTACCTTTTAATAACATAACATCAATTTTACTTTTTCTTCTTATTCTTTTTTGGGCTATGGCCTTGACAATTATCCAGTAACCAGGACTAATATAATTGGCCAATATAATTAAAAGTGCTACAAATGTTGCTGAGCTATGACACTATGTGTAGCTTTTCCGAACTTGCACGGTCCCAATACGTTCCGTTTACTTTCCATATCCGTGGCTTTAAGTTTAGAGAAAATATTATAAATGCAAATCATATAGTATATGCCCACTTTCGCGTTCAAGATCGGTCACGTATTTTTTCGGCGACAAGACGCGACGTATCCTCGTTTTTTACCTCGCGGGTCAGTCGAAGTTGTTGAGATACGTAAATTATATAAACGACGAAAAATTGACAGATCTTGTCGGGCATAATAATGGCCTATATTATTTTGAAAACAAAAAAATGCAGTGACAAAACATTTAAGGGGATGGGTACGTATTTTCGGCTGCAATGCTATTCAAATGGGAATTCATTTTTTTCGAATCCTGTGAAAACGAATAAGTATTGTTGAAAAATTTAAACGCAGAATGAAATATTACGTTATTAGCGAGGGCCGAAAGTCCCTGAGAACTTCTATAATGTTTATTTTAATGAGTTACGGGGGTGAAAAACTAACAGAAAATTTAGTGTGATTTTTAATTTCAAAGATTTGATTCAAAATAAACTTTTTATTTATTCTAACGGACTTTCGGCCCTCTGTAACAATTTAGTCTTTCATTCTGCGTTTAAATTTCTCAAAAATATTTATTGCTTTTTTCAGGATTCGAAAAAAATGAACACAATGTCGTGGTAATATTTTCCAAATCTATCTTTGTCTTACAATAACGCACTCAGCCGAATAAAATATTGTCAGTCAGACACTGACAATCAGTGACAATTTTAAATATTTGACATGCCATCGGGAATATTTTGAGTTGTTGATTAAATACTATTGATATATAGTGTATTTGATAATTAATTTATTTAAGACGTGAACTTAATAAAAAGTTATTTATTGTGTATTATTTGTGGAAGATCCAAGCAGAGAATACATCAGGATAATATATTCTGTGATCCAAGATCCAAGTATTTTGTTGTTAAAGATGTTCAAAATTGTAAGCGTTCCATAGTAACAATATATTATTAAAAAATCACTTTAACACTTTTCCTCTTTTCTCGATTGAGTATTAGTTTTTGTTGTACAAATAAATTATTAGAATCACTGAATACATAGTTAGTGAAAAAAATATCACATTTATTAACTGAATTAATAATTTGCAATTATACGAATAACAGTTATCCAAGAACATTTAAAAGCCATCTCTTTACAGTTAATCATGACATTGTTAAGTAGAATGGCGTTCTAGTAATGTTTACATATCCATACCAGTGTGAATTTTACTACACGTAATTTGCCGTGTAAAGACAGAAAAAGTAGGGATAGCCGTAAAATATTTGCGAATTATGTACCCATGGCCTTAAAGATAATATTTTGGTCGTTTGGCATTCGAAAATATTCAAAGAATTTAGTATCGTCGTCTATAGTTCTTTAAACAAAGTTACAGTTGAGTCCGCGAATCTTTACCCGTGCGTCATCATTTAAAGCATACGAAATAAGTCGATGATAAGTCGGAAATTGAAATTTACTAAACGCAACAGCAAGTGACAGTAAGTGACTTGCTGTTGCGTTTAATAAATTTCAATTTCCGACTTATCATCGACTTATTTCGTATGCTTTAAATGATGATGCACGGTTAAAGATTCCCGGACTCAACTGTATGTATTCTCCTTCAGTATTTCTATACTTCAACATATTATGTATCCAATATTTCCGTTTATTTTTTTTTATTTAAATTATTTTATTCCTCCTATATAATAGCTGTTATTAAATTTTCTTCAGTCCACATTTTATCAAGCCGGAAAAAACACGCATATTCCTGTCAAAAACAAAAAAAAATGGGTGCGTTCGGACGACCACAGCGGCTGGACAGCTGAGCCAGCAGTAGCTGTCAGACGTCATCGCTGGAAGCCAGCCGCTGAGAGATTTACTAAGCTTTCCCTATCACGGCTGGATACAACCACTCAGCCGATTTCTGCTGACAGCCAGCCGCTATGGTCGTCCGAACGCACCCAATGATAAAATGTTACCAAACTGGAACAAAATGTGTACATACAATATTAAACGGGGACGGAAAGTAAACGCGACGTCTACTGATAGTCTAAGAGCTAGAGCCGAAAAATCACCGTCATAAGTAATATGGAGTTTGGCATGTGAAATGTGTCTATTGTATATTGATAATTATGACCCCTTTCATGCTGACACCTCAGTGGATACAGGAAGTAGCAATAAGGGATGAAAGGGGAAAGTTAGTGTAGTCTTTAAAGGTTTTCACCTCCTATTTTCTTAAACCTCCATCGATTTGCATGAAAATTGGTGACTAGTTAGAGCATACCACAAGAAATAAAAAAGATTTGGTGCCAACTTGCTTAAGGATACCACCCCTTCTCGGGGCTGAAAACTATTTTATTAAAAATAACCCCACAAATCGATAGGGGGACAAATTATAAGTAAAATTTGTTATATCGTGTTATTAAAATAAATCCATACTTTTTGAGTTATTAAAGATCAAAGATTTGTCTGTTTAAGAGCACATGCGTGAAGTTACGGAGAACATATTAATTAATTGTATGTTACTAAAATATTATTTTTGTATTATTTCGATATTATAAATTTAGCAAAAGTGTATTCGAATATGTCAAATGTACCCATTATTGGACACCCCCAGTTTCTGGACATATTCAGTTTATATTGATAGAAAAAAGTCAATTAAATATCGAAATAATATAAAAATAATATTTTACTAACATACAATTAATTAACATGTTCTTTTTATCATCCGTAACTGCACGCATGTGCTCTTAAATAGACAAATCTTTGATCTTTAATAACTCAAAAAGTGTTGATTTATTTTAATAACATGATATAACAAATTTGACTTAAAATTTGCCCCTCTATCGATTTGTGGGGTTATTTTAAAAAAAAATTGTTTTCACCCGCGGGAAGGGGTGGTATTCACCACCAGGGTAAAAGTTCAAGTTGGCACCAAATCAGTTTTATTTCTTGAGGTATGCTCTAACTAGTCACCAATTTTCATGCAAATCGATGGAGGTTTAACAAAATAGGAGGTGAAAACCTTTAATGACTGCACTAACTTTCCCCTTTCATCCCTTATTGCTATTTCATGTATCCACTGAGGTGTCAGGCTGAGTCAATATACATTTCACAGAAAAAACTCCATATTACTTATGGCGATGATTTTTCGGCTCTAGATCTCCGTCTATGAGAATAATGGTTAAAATAATGAGAGGTGTATGGAAAGTAAAATATGTTACTGCGAATACAGCAATACATACCAACGAAGCTTTAAGGGGATAGGTACGTACTTTCGGCAACAATGCTATTCAAATGGGGATTCATTTTTTTCGAATCGTGAGAAAACTAATAAGTATTTTTGAAAAATTTAAACGCAGAATGAAAAATTACGTTCTTACCGAGGCGAGGGCCGAAAGTCCCCGAAAACTTCTATAATGTTTATTTTAATAAATTACTGTTGTGAAAAACTAAGAGAAAATGTAGTGGGATTTTTAATTTCAAATATCTCATTCAAAAGAAACTTTTTATTTATTCTAAGGGACTTTCGGCCCTCGATAATAATTTAGTCTTTCCTTCTGCGTTTAATTTTTTTTAAATATTTATTAGTTTTTCAGGATTCGAAAAAAATGGACTTGGTGATATTTTCCAATTTGAACATTCGCTATCTTTGTCATACAACGCACTGAGTCAAATAGAATATGATGACAAGACAGTGACAGTTTTAAATATTTGACATAGCATCGGGAATATTTTGAGTTGTTGATTAAATAATATTGATATAGTGTATTTGATAAATAATTGATTTAAGACATGAACTTAATAAAAAGTTATTTATTATTTATGGAAGATCCAAGCAGAGAATACATCAGGATATATTCTGTGATCCAAGTATTTTTTTATTAAAGATGTTCAAAATTGTAACCTAATTTTTGTTAAGAATGCGATTTTATTTTGAATAAAATTTTTTATTTAAGTTAGTTTTCTAATTGTATTGCCTAATGTAGAAATAGATATGTAATTTTATTATTAGAAAAAGTGAAAACAGAAGAATGTATGAGAAGAATAATAAGGGATGAAGTCAAAAATGTATATGTAAGTGTTAGGAAAATTACAAAAACGTAAAAAAAAATGAAAAGATTAGCAGTAAAAGTTTATTATTGGGTGTTGGAAATCTCTCGTTAATATTTATTATTATCGGAAAAGCGATAAATATAAATCGACAAATAACAAGTTATTTTTATTGAATTTCCTGTACTTTTCGCAACATAATTATTACTTTAAGGTAAAATGACCCTTGGGTGTTACGTAACGTTTAGGTAGGGGAAGAAGGGATACAGAAAAACATTACAGTGAGCAGTGGGTTACATGTGGGGAGAAGGCTCCAAAATCTTCAAAAATTGGGTTACGTAACACTTGAATGGCTCCCTTATATCATGATAATATGTAGTTGGAGAATGTTTCCGCTTCTTCAATCTATATATTTATAAATTCAGTGTAATATTATAAAAAACAATGGTTAGTCAATATGTAATAAAAATTTATAGTATATATGTACCCTATCAAAAAAAAAACACTGTAACACTGTACTGACCATAGATATATAATACTCTAGATTGCGCCCTGCGATCTTAAAATGGGTGACGGTTGCGAGAGAGATAAATGAGCCTATTTGGTCGGTAGTCTCTTTTTAATTTAAGGGGAATATCGACGACGTGAATATCCCACTTTATCGAGTAATATGTGTTGACAGTTGGAGCGGGTGGTGACGGGAAGTGGTCTTTGGTCTTCGGACGTGGATAATCGTGGTTCGAATCCCATACCAACTTTACTTTTTTTTATTTTTATTTAATCAATATTGCGTTTATTAGATATTTTTACATCTGAAAAATGGACCTAAGTAAATCTAGCAGATAATAATATGTATGTATAGTAAGTTGATATTGGAATACATAATTTGTGAACTGCATAGTAAAATAAAAGTAATTCGTCATTAATATAAATTCGTCCATATTCGAATGATGTGAATGTTTGTTTTGCTTCTACTTTTTTAAAAAATTGTAACAATAGTTTCATAAATAAAAATAATGTCTAATTACTTATAATTGAATCGGTCATTTCAAAAACAGCAAAGTCCACAATTTTCAGAAACTAACTTTTTGAGAGGAATAGACTCCTTTAAGATAAACGTTGTGTGCAAAAACGACACCAGTCCAGTAAAAACATTAGGAACAAAACTACAATATAACTCTGAATTTTGATGTCATCCATTTCATCCATCTTTCGACTATATAGTTAGTTTTCTTTGCTCTTCTGTAAAATTAGGAATATGTGACTCATGTTGTTTTTGAAATGACCGATTCAATTAATAAATCGATGGTACATTATGTTGATATTAATTATTGGTAATATTTTACGAATATTTTTAACAATTACTTTATACTATTCTACAATTAACTTATTAAAAAAATAACATTGGCTTTTATATTTTTAAAAATCTATAGGTACCTACACAGTTTTTATTATTTGTTATATATTTCTTTGCATAGATTTTCTTTAGAGATGTAATAATATCTAATAAACGCAATATTGATTAAATAAAAAATAAAAAAAGTAAAGATTGGCATGGGATTCGAACCAGGATTATCCACGTCCGAAGACAAACGACCAGTTCTCGTCGCCATCCGCTCGAACTGTCAAACCATCTAAAATACTCGACGACAGAGTAGGATAGTGACGTCGTCGATACTCCCCTTGAATTAGAAAGAGACTACCGACCAAATAGGCTCATTTGTCTCTGTCGTAACCGTCACCCATTTTAAGATCGTAAGGCGCAATCTAGAGCATAGATTTATAATACTCTAGATTGCGCCTTACGATCTTAAAATGGGTGACGGTTGCGACAGAGATAAATGAGCCTATTTGGTCGGTAGTCTCTTTTTAATTTAAGGGGAATATCGACGACGTGACTATCCCACTTTATCGAGTATTATGTATTGACAGTTCGAGCGGGTGGTGACGAGAAATGGTCTTTGGTCTTCGGACGTGGATAATCGTGGTTCGAATCCCATACCAACTTTACCTTTTTTATTTTTAATTTAATCAATATTGCGTTTATTAGGTATTTTTACATCTGAAAAATGGACCTAAGTAAATCTAGCAGATAATAAATGTATGTATAGTAAGTTAATATTGGAATACATAATTATTTGTGAACTGCATAGTGAAATAAAAGTCATTTGTTATTAATATAAATTCGGCCTTATTCGAATGACGTGAATAATGTTTGTATTGCTTCTACCTTTTTAAAAAATTGTAATAATAGTTTCATAAATAAAAATAATGTCTAATTACTTATAATTGAATCGGTCATTTCAAAAACAGCAAAGTCCACAATTTTCAGAAACTAACTTTTTGAGAGGAATAGACTCCTTTAAGATAAACGTTGTGTGCAAAAACGACACCAGTCCAGTAAAAACATTAGGAACAAAACTACAATATAACTCTGAATTTTGATATCCATTTCATCCATCTTTCGACTATATAGGTAGTTTTCTTTGCTCTTCTGTAAAATTAGGAATATGTGACTCGTGTCTCGTGTTGTTTTTGAAATGACCGATTCAATTAATAAATCGATGATGGTACATTATGTTGATATTAATTTTTGGTAATTTGTACGAATATTTTTAACAATTACTTTATACTATTGTACCATTAACTTATTAAACAAAATAACATTGGCTTTTATATTTTTAAAAATCTATAGGTACCTACACAGTTTTTCTTATTTGTTATATATTTCTTTGCTTAGATTTATTTTAGAGATATAATAATATCTAATAAACGCAATATTGATTAAATAAAAAATAAAAAAAGTAAAGATTGGTATGGGATTCGAACCAGGATTATCCACGTCCGAAGACAAACGACCAGTTCTCGTCGCCATCCGCTCGAACTGTCAAATCATCTAAAATACTCGTCGATAGAGTAGGATAGTGACGTCGTCGATACTCCCCTTGAATTAGAAAGAGACTACCGACCAAATAGGCTCATTTATCTCTGTCGCAACCGTCACCCATTTTAAGATCGTAAGGCGCAATCTAGAGTATAATATATCTATGATCTAGAGTATTATATATCTATGGTACTGACTATGCGGATTTTAAGGTTAAGATAAATTTCAGTCTAATGCTGGCCACTCACTTACGGATATCGAAGAGGCCATGGCATGCAGGCCAGGACTAAAGGCCGTTATTTGAGTAGTTAAGTTAATGAACTGCAGTTGAGACGCCACACACATGCAGTTTTGTGGTCGAGCGTGCCAACGCCTTACGAAAACTGCGTGTATGTGGTGATTTTGGCCTTCAACTAACCGCCTGTCAGTCGTCCGGCCTCTTCGATATCCTCAAGTGAGTGGCCAGCATTATGATTGGGTCTGCCGAAGCAGGATAAAAACTTTTGTTTCACTATACACATTTTGACTGTAGGCTTTGAACATCCAGAGGAACCGCTTCCCAGCGGACAAATTGATGAATTAATGACTACTTACCTCCACTTCCACTAGCAGGCAGGTGGAAATGTTGATGTAACCATAATAGGCTTCTCAAAAATAAAGTCACCAAAACTTATACTTTCAGTCTCATGGCGAGCAGGCGAACGAAGCCAAAAACTTCTACTTGAACCTTAGATGGACCAAGTGGGAATTGATGGTACTGAGACAATCCCAGCACCTGGCGAGGTCAGTCAAGGAGAAATAAAAAAATGACAATACTATTTCAATCTTTTAATAGAAAATGTTTCGTGTAGTATTTCTGCATTTCTTCAGTTCTAACGATTGTGAAGTAACATATAGATATAAAGCAATGTCAATTACAATGGTTATACAGTAAGGTCTCGTTTTATGCTGTGGATACGTTCTACGGAAAAGCGCATATAAAAAATCGCATAAAAAAGACTTCACTTGCATTGAAAAAGTAAGGATACGTTCCGTAGTTTTCTAAAATCACATAAAATGGTGGACGTTTGTCCACCAAAAATTGTATGTGTTTGATGTTTTTTTTCTCCATTAGGCCAAATAAAATCTTAAAGAAGGAATTAAAAACGCAGACTAACGATATTGAAATTTCAAAAACCTCTTCTAATGAAACATAAAACTTTACGACACGTAATTAAATGTTTCAATCCAGAAATCAAAATGTGCTGTTTATTATTATACTGCAACTTGAAATCAGCAACATTTAAACTCTTAAATACTTAAACATTTAAATTTTATTTCAAAAGAATTACAGGTTATACCTTTCAATGCGAAACTCAGATTAATGTAATAGCTACATGCTACATCATGTAACATACCCGAATTGCAAACCCTCAGAATAATGACATCTGGATTTAAATAGTTAATATTAATTATACTAGATATTAATAATAGAAATTTTTGGATGAAATACAAACCGCATAACTTCAAAATCGCATTAAAAAATCCGCATAAAAAGAGACCTTACTGTATTTGGTAAAAACTTATTGGTTAAAAATACATTAAGTAAAAAATTATTACTAAAATATAAAAATATCACAATAGGGATGTTCACTAATTTTTAAATATAGTTAAATTCAATAGATTACAAGGTATATAAAAACGTAACAATCATAAAACTGTTTAAAAATGTATATTTTTTAAGATAAATGAGTTCATAATGTTGATTTTCTTGGAGGCTAGAAAAACGGTACCCTGCAGCGAGGCTACGGTCTGTGACGTCGGCAGTCGTAACGTCTTTGATCGACGACTAGTTTTGTATACTTATTTACTCAGTGTATTTGAATGTGCGCAGTTTTTTACGTATTTAATTATTAAAAATAAAGCCAAATAAGTGGTGTTTTGTTCCTGGGTGTGTAAATACATCAAAAAACAGTTCTGACAAGATTTTTATTACCGTTCCAACCAATTTAAAACAGAAAAAGAAATAGTTTGTTGCAGCTAGAACTTAAAATAACTAACTTAAAGAACTAACTTAATAAAATAAACATTATAGAAGTTTTCCAGAGACTTTCGGCCCTTGGTAATAATGTAATTGTTCTTTCTGCATTTACATTTTTCAAAAATACTTATTAGTTTTCTCAGGATTCGAAAAAAATGAATGAATTTAAATAGCATTGGACCAAGATTTTGCACCTACCCCCTTAAAGAGTAAATGAAAAAGTTTCGGGACCTCAAATTTGTATTCCTTAAACTGGGATATTCCTAAAAACGGGATTCTAATAATACATACAGCAAAAATAAACCTTGAAATAACTACATGTGGATGTAGGTATGACTTTATACTATATTAAAATCATTAATAATTTAGTGAAAAGATTGGTTGAAATGAAAATGTATAATACCCAAGTTCAAAAATATGTTTTACCTTGGAACAGTTGTCAACTCGAAATACGAAACAACCGAAATAAGATCTAGAGTTGAAAAGGACATAGCAACATTTAACAACATGCATGAGAAATATTTTCACCCATTGCGACATAATATCTCTCCCACTAAAAATGCGGCTGCTAAAATGTTATTATTTCCGGTCTTGTTATATGGCGCAGAGGCCTGGACAATAATGGAAACATTAATGAAAAAGCTAGAGGCATTCGAGATGTGGGTGTACCCACGTATCCTCAAAATATCCTGGGCGACCCACACCAACGTACAGGTATTGCGTCGAATGGGAAAACAAAAAGAAATCTCTTTTACAATTAAGAAACGAAATCTTAAATATTTCGGTCATATCATGAGGCATGATAAATATCGTATACTCCAACTGAAAACGCAAGGTAAAATAGAGAGCAAACGCGGACCCGGAAGAAAAGACACTCATGACTTAAAAACTTACGCCAATGATTTGGACAAAAATCGATCGAGTTATTCAGAAACGCCTCAAATGAAATTAAAATTGCCATGATGATAGCCAACGTCCTCAACGGACAAGGCACATGAAGAAGAATAAAAATATTTTTAATACACCTAACCAAGGTAAAGTAATAACCAGCCAATGTATGTATACAATATGCATGCGTACAATGCATGCATACAACTTTCTCTATTTTTTTTTGTGGAGTATTAAGCATTTATTTTTTTAGCTTAAAGAAGACATGGAAAATTATATGGAATATACACTCAGTAAAGCTGTGGTAGATTTATTTTTTACAAGATGCCAATAAATCATACACCATTGTTACATCTACACTACAGTCGGTAGTTTATACGAATCGGCTTTCTGAAAACCTTCTTCCATTTTATTTGTTTATTTTTGTAAAACCCAAAATATGTCCTTACAAACAGTCTATCCACTTTAAACTAAACAAATTCACTATAAAACTCCACTTTAACCCTGATAAAACAAGAAGAGAACAAAATAAAATGACCTGAAACGTCAAACAGGTAAACAGTAACACTATGAGAATGGCGCGCGCTTGGGGTATGCAACTAGAGACGTCAGGCCAATAGAGAAGCGTTTTTGAAATTTAAAATAATGCTAGATTTCTAATAAAGATTTTTTATAGAAAGGCTTTTTCAATTTTGTTGAAATTTTGGACAATTATTCCTAGGGTGTTTCTTAATCGTTTTACATGTTTGAAATGACTTTTTAATTTTTTGTGAACATCCCTATTGACACATTCGGAATAGGAAACATACAACACAAAAATTCCTACCTCACACTATTAACTGCTCAAATCAACTTATCTTTCATTAAAAAAGAAATATTGGAAATAGTGGGAGTGCATAAAATTTTGTGGAATTTATTTCTACAAAATATTTATATTTTGTGCAATAAATAATTTTCTCATTTGTTATCAATCATTATAATGGTATAAATAAATAATTATTGATTGGCGTAAGGTTTTTGTTATTTGCGTCTGTTTACTATTAATAATATTGGCTATGAGCAGGTATGTTTGGTTATGTAGTAATTTCCAGTCACGTCTAAAAACCTAACTTCCCAAAAAATACATTACCGACATCACTTGACAGTTGTGTCTCAGATTAGCGAATCGACTTTATCTATTATCTTGTTTGAGTTAGTGAAAAATTATAGTTAAAAAAGGAAGAAAACTTGACAAAAAAGCTATTTATTTTAAGTAATCTAGATACTATGATATAGTTACGTTGATCAATTATAATTCCAAAGAGATAACCAAAATTCTCTTAAAAAAAAGATCTCTGGTAATATAACTTATACATAAAACGCATGAAAATAAAAAGATGTAGAGGTTAACAGTACAATGGTAAATTTGCAATAAAATCGGCAAAAAATAGTTATGACAAAAAGCTTTTTCGTGAGAAGATGGCTTAATGGAATAATCAACCCTAGTTCTTAATGTATATTCAGGATTTTTGCGATTGAGCGTGGTTTAAAGACAAAACCTAGAAATAGGTATGGGTTAATTATATATTAAGATAAAAAAAAGACAGTTACGATTAGTGATGTAAAATTTCCGGGAAGATTAGAACGCCGGAAAGTTTCCGGAAACTTTCCGGGAATATTGGAAACTTTCGGAAACTTATGGAAATATTGCATTTTTATTAAAATTATTATAATAAATTATACAAATCAGTAGTTAGCTTTACTTATTGTTGTGGTATTACGACTACAGAAAAAATCTGTTAAAAATTAAATGTCCAAAAATACTTTTAAAATTTATTTAACTTAATTAAAAAAAGTACTCTGAATATTTGTTATTAGTCATTATAATTAAAACTAAAAAAGTTATTTTATTTAAAAAGAATATTAAAACATAAATGATAACATACAAACCAAAATTGATGATATAGGAACTTACTTCAGCTAATCTGTATTCCTATACAGTATTAAAGCAGGAACTTTTTTTTAACTAATAATAACAAAGAAAACTACAAAATTCTTAGGAATTATAATTAAAAATAAGTAAGAGTCTATTCTTGTGTCAGAGAAATTTTCTTCACACAAGCTGGACTCTGTATTATGATGAAGAGAATAAAATAAAGAGACTATCTCTGTCTCACTTAATCTTTCATTTTCTGATATGGATTTAGAGTCTTGCCCTGGTTCCAACAGATGTGTTATAGAAATATTCTCATCACATACCATTTTTCCAAATTTATGATCTTTTAGGAGTTTTTCATTATGAGCTATTATATATAAACTTCCCTGCTCTATCTATAGTCAGTCTATTTCTCCTTTTATTATGTGTGAAAGAGTATGTGCTATAACTATTCACATTCCTCGTCACCAGCTTATATAATCTACTGCAAAGGTCTGCTATTCACAGAACTTTGTTAGTTCTGTAAAAATGTTTTCTTTTTTGTCAATAAATTTAAGATGATTGGTTAATATTTTGTCTATACATAGGTACACTGCGTAGCTAATATTTGCTCATCAAGTAAGTTTGCAGCATAGTGCACAGACTTCACTGCCATTTTTTTTTGCTTTTTCTAATTTAAATAAGCATTCCTTTTCCTCAGACTTACTGATTGGAAGTAATAAAAAATATTCTCGGTAAAAATATTTTCTATATCCTTAAATGCCTCGACAACCTGGGATATTTTAAACATATTGCCTTCCAATAAAGTGCCTAATCCATTTCACAATTGGTGTTAGCACAACTGCTGCTTTTTTCAACTTTATCCAAAATATTTCATCACACATAAAATTCCGTGAAAATTTTAAATTTTCTCCCTCTATGACCATAAGCATCGGTAAAGCACTTTTAGACGCAATAATATTATTTATACAATTAAGGATTGAACTCCATCAATTTTTTGACAGGCAGTTTTAATGATATAACTTTATTGCAATTTTAAAATTTCTCTTTTGAAATATTCCCATGCATTATACCTACTATACTGCAATCACAATAAAGATGCAATAGAAATAAACAAATCAAGACACATTTAATGTTCCAGGAAGACTCCCAAATCATGATTTACAATGTATATACATTGTAAATCCCAAATCATGATTTGCAAAGTTTATACATTGTAAATCATGATTCGGGAGTAGGGATACTCCACTTAACATTCAACGTGTCTTGCTTTGTTTATTTCTAGTGCATCTTTATTGTGATTTTAGTATAGCTTTAGGCATTTTTAGTATAAAAATAACGAAGGTAATTTTTAAAACAGTGTTCCTTTTGTACTTGGCAGTTGTATAGGTTCGCCGGCCGTGTCAATTAAATAGAGCTACTTCCATGTAAATTCAAATTACGTGACTGACTCTTGTGTCCAAAAGGCTCTTGATAATTTTCTGAAAAGTTCTCAGAAATATTCTCGAGAATTTTCCATTGAAAGTTTCCGGGAATATTCGCGGTCAGGAGAATATGAGAATATTTCCATTTTATGTAGGCGAATATTCTCGGAAACTTTCCAATGTTCGCGAATATTCGCTTGGAAATATTCTCGACTCACATCACTAGTTACGATATCTTGGCCACGTTATGAGGGGGATAAATACGTGTTGCTACAAACCATAATCCAGGGAAAATGAATTATTGGAAGAAGACGCATCTCCTGGCTCAACAATCTGAGAAAGTGGTATAATTGAAGTTCCATCGACTTGTTCAGAGCTGCAATCTCAAAAGTGAAAATAGCTGATAGCTGTGATGATTACCAACCTCCTTAGAGGAGACGGTACCTAAAGAAGAAAATGAAACAAACCAAAATTTTACTTGCCACATGTTGAGCGGAAACACCAGGACATAGTGGGATGGAAGATATCATTGAAATGAAATATGCTAAAATTAACTAAATGTAAAATCCGGGTGATATATGATACAAGATTGTCAGTATATGTGTACGTTTATTCATGGAATTTTATTCTTTTCGAATGTGGCACATTTCCAGGAAAGCTCTCTTATAGAAATTATTTTCAGTCCTTAAGGAATTGATGGTATCAAAATCAATTTGATGATTCAGAGAAATGGAATGCGTACTGAGGGCGCCAGAGTTCGTATTACATCTAATATCACTTAAATGGTCAGTTGTACGCCCTTTTAGGGATTCTTTTGTTTGATCAATAAATTTCAAATTGCAGTTTTTACAAGGAATATTATATAGAATAGAGAATATATAGAAACATATATATGTTACCGTTAAAACCCGATTTCAGTTAAAACCCGAATTTACTAAGAAAAACTAGTTTTAACTATGCGCTTTAGACAATTCTAGTTTTAACTAGTCAAAACTAAATTTAACTGCTACATTCAGTTAAAACTAGAAATTCCGAACGGATTTTATTTAGAGTAGTTTATATTAGTTCAAAGTAGCTTTTTTGGAATTACTGGCGAATACCGGTTAAAATTGTTGCAAGATACAAGTAGGTATGTATTACGGCTTGTTCGGGTAAGGCGGCCGGTCGGTAGCAAAGTAGTGTGTGAAACTGTTGATTGTTTTTCATCGATTTTATTGGTTATTATACCACTGTGTGTTATTCACCATTAGTGATAATATCGAAGATCAGATTGAGAGCAGAGATATAAGAAGGCGAAAAGAACGTGTTTTGGAAATGATTTTAAAAATGGAAGAGACAGAGAAGAAAGAAAGTCACTACAATGTTGTGATCAAAAGCATATAGGTATAATAAATTAATGGTCGAAGTACTGTCTGCCAAGAAAACACCATTACAAAATCGAAGACTAAAATGATTTAGAATTGTTGAAGTTGGCGAAATAAAAAAGATAGTTTCTAAAATTGGTCCCATCAAATATTATGTACCTGTCGAAAATATTTTTGGCATAATTGAAGCTGTTGCTATTTTTCATGGAAATCGGGATAGGTTGAAGACTGAAACCGCCAGAAAATAGGCAAATATAACTTTTTATTCATATGATCAATACTCTTATACCAATGTGTGAAACCTGCCAACGGAAGAAGAGTAAAAATATAAAAACGAAGAGAGGTCTTGTGTCCAAACCTATATTGCATTCAGAAATAAATAGTCGCTGTCAGGTAAATTTGATCGATATGCAATCACAAGAGAATCGCACATAAACTACTCTAAATTAAATCCGTTCGCGATTTCTAGTTTTAACTGAATTTAGCAGTCAAATCTAGTTTTGACTAGTTAAAACTAGAATTGTCTAAAGCACTTAGTTAAAACTAATTTTTCCTAGTAAATTGGGGTTATAACTGAAATCGGGTTTTAACGGTAACATATATACATACAAAGATAAATATTTAGCATTTAAATAAAACTCTTTAAGGTTTGGCTAAGTTTTTGAGTGTATTTAACTCATTATTAAAAACACACTGAAAATAATGACACTACATTATAAACTAAAGTTGTTATTAATATATGTAGCCCAGGAACCGAAGCTTTTCACCTCGCAATTTTTACAGAATGGATCGATTTGCTTGAAAATTTGAGAATAAATAGTGGATAGTCCAAGGATCAAAATCTATATTATGCCGAAAGGCGCTTTTACCATGGGGGTGGTTGCCACCCCATCTTGGGGATGGAAATTTTTTATTATATTTTGACCGCAAAAGTCTATAAAAACATTCATTTTAAGCAAAAAATGTTTTATACATTTTTTTGATAAAATTAATAGTTTTCGATTTATTCGCTATCGAAAGTGTTAGTTTTATATCGAATAAATCAATGTTTTTCGATATTATACTCATTTACGATTCACTTAATTTCTGCCGTAGAAAAATTTTTTTCAAACCAAGTTCTTGGGAATTAAATAACCTACAATTTAATATTTAACATTTTTTCGTACCTCTGATGCTAATCTTTCTATTTTGAAGAAAATGACATATTTTACCAAACTACAAAAATTCATTACTCGTTTTTAACTCCAGTTTTTTAAAAACTAATCATTTTAAGTCAGTCAAACTTCTGGAATCTATTATTAATATATAAATAAAGAAGAATAAATAAGGCCAATGACTAAACCCACCGCCAACTTACATTATTATGTTTCCAATTGGATTTCAAAAAAAGTTTTTTTTCAAAAAAAGATATTGATTTTTTAACCGTAACTTTTTAATTTTTATCGTAGAAAGTTTGCTAAAAAAGAAATTTGTAGGTTTTTCCAGACTCTATAAGGCTATTGATATTAAATCCTTTTAAAATCCTCAGTTGCAAAAACAGGTGACTTTGAAAGGATTGGTAAAGGTGGTTTTTGCATGTTATTACAAGTTTTAATTGGCAATAGCTCACTCAATTTGTGCCGTAGAAAAAATGTTTGCAAACCACGTTCTTGGGAATTAAATAAGCCAAAATTTTAGATTTAAACATTTTTTCATATCTCTGATGCTAATCTTTCTATTCTGAAAAACAACTCATTCTTTACCAAAATACAAAAATTCGTTATTCGATTTTAACTCCATTTTTCTAAAAACTAATCATTTTAAGCCGGTTAAATATCTAAAACCTATTAATAATACATAAATAACGAAGACCAAACAAGATCAATGACTAATTTTAATCAGGGAGGTGAGTAGGGGGAAAATTCCGATCACTTTTTCGCTGAAAAAAATAGGAACTGACATTCTTTTTATTATAAGTCACTTAATTTTTAAGCTAGAGAATATTTTTTTATTTCTGGAGATAGACCTTTTTAAATACTTTAAATTAGCTTCAACAAGTTATCCTCGAAAAATGCATAGTTTTCCCGTCTTTTGACTTTGAAGCTACAATATTTAGCATTTGACGAAGAAGAGCTTACATATAATAAAGTATAGCTCGATTATTATTGGCCTTAAATAACTTAAAAAAACCGTTTTGTTTATTTTCTCATTTTTGTTAAGTAAAGTTGTTTTGATAAAACGAAAACTTTTTGAGTTATTAGCAGAAAACTGATTAAGAACATTGATTTTTTCGATGTAAAATTAACACTTTCGATAACGAATAAATCGAAAACGATTAATTTTATCAAAAAAATTTATAGAACGTTTTTTGCTTAGAATGAACGTTTTACCAACTTTTGTGGTTAAAATATAATAAAAAATTCCCACCCTCGACATGGGGTGGCAACCACCCCCATGGTAAAAGCGCCTTTCGGCCCCATATAGATTCTGATCCTTGGACTATCCACTGCTTATTCCTAAATTTTCAAGCAAATCGATCCATTCTGAAAAAATTGCGAGGTTTTGTCCTATTTTAAGCTTCATTACTTGGACTAATGTACAGGCTTACCCTTGTGATTGCTGCTATTCTAAAAATTTTGTTTTATACATTGCGCGTCTGAGAAAACGGGCACCCCAAAAAATGGGTAATTTTTTATGTCTCGTATCTGCCAAACATGTTGTCCGATTTAAGTAATTTTTTAATACGTTATAGCCTTACTCTTTAACAATATCACTGTAATAATATTATTGCTAAACAGGTAAATTTTCATTGTATACCGGGAGTACCAATCAAACTGTGTTTTTTTCTTAAAGTTCGCAAAACCCTGTGGAATATTCTAGCATTTATAAAATGCTGAAATTAAAACCTAACTATAGTCTCAGGTTTTCTTAACATTATGTTTATGTTAAGTCGTGTAAATTGAAACTTTAGATTATAAAATTAGTCGTGTAAATTAATAATACCCCGTATCCCTACTAGTCTGTGGTTAGTCACCCTGAACGACCTGGGCGCGAAAAGTTTTTTATCTACTCTATGTCATATTATGTATAAGTTTTTAGTTTGTGAAAACTATCATTATAGATAGCAATGCGTGAAGGATTTAAAGTGTGCGTGAAGGATTTAAAGTGTGCGTGAAGGATTTAAAGTGTGCGTGAAGTAACAATATATTTTAAACGGGATTTACTTTTTTGCACTGTTTTTAACTTTGGCGTTGTCATGGTGACAATCCTTAACTTTCGCGTTGTCATGGTGATGAAAATATGAGCAATGAATCACATCAAAAGTTTTGACAGTTTTGTGGTTTGAAAGTAGTTAGAATTTTTAAATGTCAAAGTTCTAAAAATTGTAGAATAGAAATGAATTCCAGTGACGAAGAGTTACAGTTTTTTTTATTTGTTTATCGTAGATAAAATATTGTATGAAACTGTGCGTGAAGTACTTTTTGCGAACTTACGCGATGTATAGCACTCGCTCCGTTGTCGCTCGTGCTCTAAAAATCGCGTGCGTTCGCAAAAAGCATACTTCACGAACTGTTTCATAAATAACTATTTTCTCTTCCCTACCCTGGATTTTTTTTGTAATGGATTCGTAATGGTCTTGGTGTATGGTTAGGTGTCGATTTTAAGAAGTGTTGCTGGCTAAAAGGCCATAAAAGAAGAAAAAAAAACATTTTGTTTTTTGATTCATTCGCTTGTGTTAGATAATACAAAAGTTAGGTGCTTTAACAACTAGCCATGTTCTTAATCAGTACATGTTGTACATCTAAATAAGTGCGACAAACTTTAAGGGGTAATTCTGCAACAGAAAATAATGACAGTTTGCTTTGTAATCGTATGACCGCAAATGTTTCGTTTCCGAGATACGGGATGTTGAATTTTTTCTTACAAACTGACGATTTACTTATTGCTTTAAAACTTGCTTTTGCTATTGCTTTAGGTTTTAAGACATAGTTATTACATTTTTTGACATACAATTAAGAATTTTGTATTCACCATTGGCGTGCATACGGGTAATATGATCGGGCATATTACCCGTAAGCACGGCAATGGTGAATATAAAATTCTTAATTGTATGTCAAAAAATGTGCAATAACTACGTCTTAAAATCCACCAAATTTCATTTGCATATTTCAACCGGTTTTAAGGAAATAAATAAATCGTCAGTTTGTAAGAAAAAATTCAACAGCCCGTATCTCGGAAACAAAGCAGTTGCGGACATATGTGTGTAAAGCAAACGGTCATTATTTTTTCTTGCCAAATTAACCCTTAAAGTTTGTTGCTCTTATTTAGAAACACTCTGTACTGATGAAGAACATGACTAGTTGTTAAGGTACCTAACTTTTGTATAACATAAGCGAATGAATCAAAAAACAAAATGTTAAGAAAACCTGAGGCTATAGTTAGGTTTTAATTTCAGCATTTTATAAATGCTAGAATATTCCACAGGGTGTTGCGAACTTTGAGAAAAAACACAGTTTGATTCGTACTCTCGGTATACAATGAAAATTTACCTGTTTAGCAACAATATTATTACAGCGATATTGTTAAAGAATAAGGCTATAAGCTATAACTATAACCATATTTTCTTGGAATGCAAAATTAACGAGAGATATATATATCAATTATATTACAATTTACGACAAACACAAGTTCATTTTCCAATTAGTATAGAATATCTACTAAGTTGTCATAAAATGGAAATATTTAAATTACTCATAAACTACTTGAAAGAAACAAATATAATCATTTAAGTGAAATACGTATAAATATAACAAAACTAATAAATTGAGGTAAAAATAAAATAAAAATCTGTGGCTAACGGACTCGCATCCAAGCCATTTTTTCACATACACACACACATATAACTATAACATTAAAAAATTACTTAAATCAGACAATAGCTTTAGAAGATACGAGACATCAAAAATGACCTATTTTTGGGGTGCCCGTGTTTTCTGACGCGCAGTGTATAACAAAATATATGCAGGGCGATCCATTAAGAATGTCAAATCTCCGAATTGTAGATTCTAGACCTCAAAATAGTAAGATTTAAGCCAAAACACTTGAATAAAATGTGGCTCATTACTGAGTTACAGGGTATTTTATTTAAAAATTTAAAAACTATTTCTACCCAGTACTTTCAAACTATTTGACATCCTTGTCATAATTGGCATAAAGTCTAGGTACTGTATACCCTACTAAATTATGTTAAATAAACGTTTTTGGCTACTACCAGAGGCGTACGACAGGGGAAGTGAATGATTCCTCCCGCCCCATTCTATGCCACTGGCGGAATGGCTATTTTAGTGCAATTTTTTTATTCTCCAATACTTTCTATGTAAATATTATACTCGTCTTTCGTAACGATAAACTCATTAGTTTTTCTGTCCTTGTGGGGTCGGTGCTCACCGGAGGGACCGCAGACGTTCGGAAACAATTAGCGTCTCTTTGCAAAGACAATGACGTCGACTCTGCAAAGTAACAAGACACTTACTCAACACACACACTACACATTACTCCCCTGACTATGTGATAAGTTATACAATTACGTGGCTAAATGTTCTAGTTCTAAACCAAAGCCAGAATCAGAGAAAAAAAAACTCATTAGTTTTCGAGATATTTGAAGTTAAAAATGAAACGGCACAGTTATTTTGATTACCTACTTCCCTTCATTTTTAAGTTCAAAAATAAGTTCAAAAATCGAAAACTAATTATTTTATCGTTACTAATGAATAGTATGTACATTATTTACATAAAAAGTATCGGAAAATCTAAAAGTAGAAATTCCCCTCAGTTGCGTAGAATTTGGGAAGGGTCAACCATTCACTTTCGCCTGTCGTACGTCTCTGGTAGTAGCCGGAAATGTTTATTTAACATAATTTAGTAGGGTGTACAGTACCTAGACTTTTTGCCAATTATTACAAGGATATGTCCAATAGTTTTAAAGTACTGGGTACAAATAGTTTTTAAATTTTAAATAAAATAATCTGTATCTCAGTAGAGTCACATTTTATTTAAGTGATTAAACATTAACATTTTTAAGTCTAAAATCTAGAACTCAGAGATTGGAGATTCTTAATGAATCGTTATACAGGGTGATTAATTAAGAATGTCAAATCTCTGATTTCTAGATTTTAGACCCGAAAATATTAAGATTAAACCCCAGTCAAATAAAATGTGGGTCCTTACTGGGTTAGAGGGTATTATTTAAGATTTTAAAAACTATTTTTGTACTCAGTACTTTAAAACTATTTGACATATCCTTGTCATACTTGGCAGAAAATGTAGGTGCTGTACACGTTGCTAAATTATATTAAATAATCGTTTCTGGCTACTACCAGAGGAGTACGACGGGGGAAAGAGAATGGTTGACACCTCCCAAATTCTACGCCACTGGCGGAATTGCTATTTTAGTACAATTTTTAGATTCTCCAAAACTTCTTATGTAACTTCTTACTTCTTCTACTCTTCTTACTCTTTATTCGTAACGATAAGGCCATTATTTTTCGAGATATTTGAAGTTGAAAATGAAACGGCAGTTATTTTGATTAATGTATTGTGCCCCTTCATTTTTAACTTTAAATATTCCGAAAACTAATTATTTTATCGTTACTAATGAAGAGTATATTATTTAAGTAGAAAGCGTTGGAGAATCTACAAATATGCCAAAATAGCCATTCCGCCAGTGGCGTAGAATATGGTAGGGTTCAACCTTTCACTTTCCCCTGTCGTGCGCCTCTGGTAATAACCAGAAACATTTATGTAACATAATTTAGTAGGGTGTACAGTACCTAGACTGTTTGCCAAGTATGACAAGGATATGTCAAAGAGTTTTAAAGTACTGGTTACAAATAGGTTTTAAATTTTTAAATAAAACACCCTGTAACTCAGTAACGAGTCACATTTTATTTGAGTATAATCTTAATATTTTGAGGTCTAGAATCCACAACTCAAAGATTGGGCATTCTTAATGAATCACCCTGTATAAAAGTGTTAACAAAAGGTGGTGATACAGAGGGTGATACAGAGACCTTAGAAATGTTAATCAGTTAAACACCATTTAATTTATATTATAATGGAATAATGTTAATAATCCTTAAAAGACTCTATTACATTTTTTATTATCACTACGAGTTTTTTGTTTTTTCTTTATTAACAATGTCAGTTCTATTCTTCAATAATGCTGTACAGTAGGGTGGGCCATTGAGTAATGTGTTTTTTTAATTAAGTTGCCTGACTTCAGAAATGATGTATACTAAGATAGCTCACTTCACAGTGTTTTGTTTTATAATTAATTTAATTCTTTTCCACTGTCACAGAGTATATAAATAGCAGAGTATATAGAATGAGATTTTTACGAAAAAATCTAATTAACTATTATATATGTAGATAAAGACACACCATTAAACTTGATAAAAATAATAAACTTAAAGATAAAACCCATAACTAAATTAAAATTCATATGACTGATTCTGACCACCCTATTAGTCGTAAGGACTTCTCAATCATTGGTCATGCAAGTTCTCCAACTAAAGTCAGCATCAAGGAGGCATTATCCATATTTCTTTTGAAGCCACCCTTAAACACGCAACAAGACATGGCGTGTTTGAAATTATTGACTTAACCCAATGATTGTCAATGTCATTTTTACGTTTTCATTAATTATTGTTTGTTCCTTTAAAATTATTTTAAAGCATCCGCTCAAGAAACTTATTATTCTGACGATGATTATAAAGTAATAATTGAAACGTCACCATGAATTTTAATTTAGTTATGGGTTTTATCTTTAAGTTTATTATTTTTAACTATTATATGTCAAATTAGTTTTTTTAAATTGATTATGGTCGCCTAAGCTAAAAAAAGTGTTTAATAAGATAACTGACATCATAGTATTTTGGTTAAGTAATTTTTTTCTACTATTTTTGGTAATGAATTTTTTTGTATACACAAAAATTTAACTTGGGCTGAAATCGAATTTGTTTTGAATGCATAAAAAGTAAACAAAAATACAAAACAGTCTAACTAAACTATAAAACTATAACTATAAAAAATAGAATGTTAACTCGTTTAAGTAACAAACACATCATTTCAAAAAAGTCTTTCTTTGATTCATATTTGGGCATATCTTCCCTTGTTTTCAGTCTATTCTTTATATAACCGTCTCTTTTTTTTTACTTCCACAGACAGAAGCCGAAGCTTCTTACTATTTTGACGGGCCAGTCAACCGCTTGTATATGATAAGGGTATGCTGTTACATATACCAAAAGACAGCGTTTCAGGATTTTCAACAATTTCCCTTCCTTCCCTACAGGAGGCTCTGTCCATAAAACTTTCTAGCAGTATAGCAGTCGATAACCTCAAAGTAGGTACTCCTTAGCATCAAAAAATAATTTTGGTACTACGAAATGTCGCTGATCGTTGTAACTTAACTGTCTTTTCTTCAAAATTCTTTGGAATCCTAGTTGTCTTATCTGTTTACGTTCGTCAAATAACATAGCCAAAATAATATATTCCGGACTTCCAAAGTATCAATTTCTGTGAATACTTTTGTAGACTAAATCGTTTAATTCTGGTAGTAAATAGTCGCAGAGTCTTATTGTCTTGAACAAATGTCTTGCACCATAAATTCATGATGTTTGAGTCTTAAAAACACATTGCAAGAAACAGATAGTTAATGGATAATGTGATCGCTAACATCTATTAGTGGATTTGCATCTGAAGAAGAGCCTTAAAAATACAGGGACGCATACACTTTCATGACAAAATGGCTTGGTTTTTGTAAATTTTCCGATGGGTTTCCGGTTGCTACATATAACTGAAGGATACGGGAAGCAGTGGTAAGCCAGCGAGAATGTAGAAAGTTGTTCTCAACAAACACCATGTTTAAGTGCTTGACAAATATCGTACAGGTAAGATCGTTGCTACAGAATTCGTCAAGTGATGATTCTATTTTTGAAAATGAAGCTACAGAAAGAGTTTCGCAAACTTGCAGTCGTTTTCCAAGTGACCCGTGCAGTTGACAGATAAACCACTGCACGGGCTTTCCAATTTTATTCTCCAGTAACACTAGAATGTCTCCTTTAAGCCCCGTGTTTGTGATAGTACCGTCACAGCTGACGACCTCTAAGCTATTGAGGTCCAAATTACATTTCTTTTAACTCGCAAGATTTCATTTACTATATTCATAACAGTGCCAGACGTAAGACAAATGTTACCCAGATACTTAGAACCAGATTCTTCTAACATTGTGATATGCTGGTTCACCACAGTTTTACTTGCATTTTCCTGAAACAGAAAGTCTTGTCTTTCCGTCCATCCAAGTAAATACCACGAAGAAATAATGAAATAAAATCGTTCTGAACCCCAATTCTTTTCTTTTCCTCTTGCTCTTCCTTTTTTTGCTAACGTATATACACTCACCGGCAGAGAAAACGGGCACCCCAAAAATGGGTCATTTTTAATGTCTTGTATTTCCTAAACCTGATGTCCGATTTAAGTAATTTTTTTAATATGTTATAGCCTTATTCTTTATCAATATCGCTGTAATAATATTGTTGCTAGACAGGTACATTGTCATTGTATACAGGGTGTACGAATCAAACTGTGTTTTTTTCTCAAACTTTGGAACACCCTGTGGAATGTTCTCTTCTTCTTCTTCTTCTTCTTCTTCTAGAAGAAGAAGAAGAAGTGGAATGTTCTAGCTTTTATAAAATACTGAAATTATAACCAAACTATAGCCTCAGGTTTTCTTAACATTCTGTTTTTTGATTCATTTGCTTATGTTGGATAATAAAAAAGTTAAGCACTTTAACAACTACCCCTGTTTTTCGTTAATACAGGGTGTTTTTAAATAAGTACGGCAAACTTTAAGGGGTAATTCTGCATGATAAAATAATGACAGTTTGCTTTATAAACGTATGTCCGCAAATGCTTCGTTTCCGAGATAGGGGGTGTTGAAATTGTTCTTACAAACTGACGATTTATTTATTTCTCTAAAACGGTTTGTGATATGCAAATGAAATCTGGTAGATTTTAAGAGGTAGTTATTGCGCATTTTTTGGCGTACAATTAAGAATTTTATATTCACCATTGGCGTACATACGGGTATAAATATTTTAGATATATCCCCTATGCACGCCAATGGTGAATATAAAATTCTCAATTGTACGCCAAAAATGCGCAATAACTAGCTCTTAAAATCTACCAAATTTCATTTGCATATCACAAACCGTTTTAGAGCAATAAATAAATCGTCAGTTTGTAAAAACAATTTCAACACCCCCTATCTCAGAAACGAAGTATTTGCGGGCATAAGTTTATAAAGCAAACTGTCATTATTTTATCATGCAGAATTACCCCTTAAAGCTTGCCGTACTTATTGAAAAACACCCTGTATTGACGAAAAACAGGGGTAGTTGTTAAAGTGCCTAACTTTTTTATTATCCAACATAAGCGAATGAATAAAAAAAACAGAATGTTAAGAAAATCTGTGGCTATAGTTGGGTTTTAATTTTAGTATTTTATAAAAGCTAGAAAAATCCTTAGCTAAATTCCTAATTTAATTTTTGTTTAATTATTATTTAGTGACTTTATATAAAGTATACAATGAACCCGCTACAACAATACAGATTTTATTTCTTTTTGATTTTATTTTTTTTTGGGAAAAATAAATACTTACCTAACTCTGATGTTTCAAAAATTAGATAAGAAAAACATATGAAGATCTGCGTTTAAAAAAATTAATATTTTTTATTGTTTCCACTGCCACAATGACTATGACTTTTTATATTAAAAAAATACAGAGTCTTTGTGGCAGTGGAGGAAAATACTTTTAGCTACTCATTTTGGACTTAAAATCTGTATTTTAGTACAATGTAACTTTTTTGACCTCAGTTGTTGTTATTTTACAGAAAAAAAATTTCGGCCACCCTACTGTACAGCTCCCGGAGCGAACCATGGTCGGTGAGAGAAATCCTCTCTGCGTAAAGTTTAGGGGGGTGTACAACCGACGACAACGTTTGTCACCGGCTATGGTTCGTTCCGGGAGCTGTATATTAAATCAAGATAAATCATAAGCAAAAAATTGTCTCTTTTTTGCGCTCCTGTAATATTGCCCCTAAGTTTATGTAATGTTACCTTTCAGAATCATAAGAGAAATTAATTATTTTTAAAATAACACTATCTTCATCTTCAAGATTGTCAGTCCTTGTATCTACTTCTACATGTTCTTTTATATCTTCACTGCTTGTTTCTGGTGGAGTGAATATTAGGTTAAATAAAACACTGTCTTCAACTTCCTCCATTTGATTTAAAGGTTCTACCACATTAATTTCTGCTTCATCTACTGTATCTATACTTCTTTTCACTGACAAATCTTTTTGAGGTGATGAAGGCAAACTTAAATTATTATTTTCTTGCACATCTGTATCGAACAAGGCTAGAGGTAGGTATTCTTCTTTAGATGTAGATTCGATAATACATTTTTCTTCATAGGCACTAACTTGATAAGAAACATTCTCTGATTTAATTTTACAATTTTGTACGCTTTCTTCAACTTCTTCTTTTTGATTTAAAGGTTTTATCACATTAACGATATCTGCTTCATCTACTGTATCTATACTTCTTTTCATTGGCAAAACTTTTTGAGGTGATGAAGGCAAACTTAAACTATTCTTATCGTGCGTATCTGTATCGAACAAGGCTAGAGATACGTATTCTTCTTTAGATGTAGATTCGATAATACATTTTTCTTTGGAGGCACTAACTTGATAGGAAATATTCTCCGATTTAATTTCACAGCCTTCTACAAAAGACAATCTAGGAGGTGAATTTAATATTTGAGAAGTAGAATGTCGTTTATTGCTTTTAAATTTTTTTCTCTTTCTGTCAGTGTTAAATAATTTCGGCATTACTATAATTCTATTTTCTACGTGAAATTCTTTCACAAGCTCATCAATGTCGTCAGACATTTCCCTATTTAATTGAGGATCCTGATGCTTTACACATATATCTATTTCCTTTGGTTTAAAAAACCGAATAAATTCCACACCTTCCTCATATGAAGCATGGGTAGAGTAACAAACGTAGTGAATTCCAGATTTATATTCTGATAAGCCTTGAGCTAAGTCTTCTTGGTCCCACCTTAGAGCTGATACTTTAATAGTTTTTACATTGCTATCATCGCTAAAAGTACACCTTCTCCTCCAGCCGAAACAATGTGAATGTAACTGAGTTATATCACTATTTGAAGTTACTGCACAGTCCAGCTCTGGTACCAGTGAGTAGAGTTTATTGGCATCGTAATTAATGTGGATTGGCATGCCTATTTTCATAAAAATTTCTTTAAAAAGATATTCATACCCATATTTAGCACTTGTATCGAGATATATATGAAAATCTTTGCCCTTCGTTATCCATTCTTCGATGATTTCACAAATTTCTCTAAGACTTTCCTCTCTTTTAGGAAAATTTAAATATTTTTTGTGAAAGAATGTTGTGTCTAAATATATTTTATCAATTACTTTTATTTTTCCTTCATTGTCAAAAAAACAGTTAAACTTACTGATGTCGCTCTTTCTAATTCTATAATCCCCTGTATACAGAATTCTCTTATCACTTTCAAAAAGGAACATTACAGATCCAGGACAATGTCCTGCAGGTATCAGAGTTACAGAGAAATGACTATCTTTTAAATAAATTGTTGTTGGTACCATTAAGTCTAACGCCTTACAGTGATATTTAAAACAATGATCCATTTGTTCTAAAATTTTACATGATATTTGGGAGGCATACAAAATTTTATTATTGTCTTCTAACTGTTGGTTAAACTCATCAGACCAAATACCTTCCATGTGATCAGTGTGACAATGCGACAAAAAGAATGCTTCTGAAAACAAATTTTCTCCAATAAATCGATCAATGCTAATGTTCTCAATTTCTTGAATTTTCCCGCCGAACGTGCTCATCCTGTTTTTTGTATATCCCGCGACATCTAACGGAAGTGATCTTTTGTTTTGGCGGTCGCTGAGCAGTTGTAGGTTATTTATCCGCTAACCTATTTTCACTTGTATATCACAACTAAAAATATTATGTTATTTAATGTGTAACTCTGTTTACCGTTTTAAAAAATTAAATTACTTATTACTTACCCGTTTAATAAATTTCAAATTGTGACATTTTGTGTAAACCAAACGAGAAGTTCCACAGACAAGCGGCCATTTGCCAGCAGTGAAACGAAGGTCGACGTTTAGCTTTTCATAAAGCTTGGTTAGGTTGTCAAAAATTATAGGAATTTTTACAAGTAAGTATCTAATTTAAGTAATAAATTAAATCTAACATTGCGGTGGTTTGTTTTTTCCAATACAAATGCATTATAAAGCTGTTAGTTGAAATTTAATTTTATTATGATGTAATTATGTATCGTTTCTTTATGTGCAATGGAGGTTTAGGTACGTAACAACTTCAAAAATAAAAATGCTCGCGTTTGACCTGTACTGGTCTATTCGTTTACATAAAATTATTGAAATAATCGGCTACTGTTTTTTTGTTTACATTTCTCAAAATTTGTAAACTTTACTAACCTCAACTTTAGTATAACCTCTACTTGTCAAAATATCGATAACCTAAAATCTGGATGAATCCATTTTTGTTATTATTTATTAGTGTTTCACAGTAATTATATTATTACTCTTTAACTAAAGTAATTTTTGAAAAATGGTGTCAAAAATTAATTCCAAGGGTGTGTACGTCGTGCTTTCCTTTGCAAAGTTGTGCCATTGGCTTGAGGCAAATACAAAAAATTAACTATTTTTAGCTTTTACTTGATTACTACTAGTTTATGGGCGTCTTTAACTCTTTTAAAGTTATCATATCACGTATTTACTACAAAATAATCTAGCCTAAGGTTCAGTCCTTTGTTCTCATGGTCATATTGATTGATTTCTGTGAACTCCAGTCTAATAATTTTAAAATGAACAAAGTTTTTGTTTCTCTTGACATTTTTATGAGTTATATAGTTTTATTGCACAATTAGTTGCACATTTAGCTTTTTATCCACTTACATACATAAGTACTGTCTGCATTTAAATTATTCTAAATATTTGCATCTTTATTTATGCATATTAGATGCATTATCACAAGACAACTCATTAAACTTGTTTCATTGACATGTAAAGTCTAAAACTGGATCTACTTGTTTTTAAGATATCAGTTTTGTTACTTGTTTATTTACTTAAAATGATAAATGATAGATTTGTATGATTTTGTATGCAATCCCTTAGTGCAGGCTTTCAAGGCCTATCGAGCTTTATAAATAAATAAATCCCTTAGTAGTAGAGTCTGATAAACTATCTAAGAGAGTCATTAATATTCAAATGAGCCGGTGCTATTGTCTGAGTTGTGGAATTCCATAAACAAGGGATCTACCTGTTTTATGAAATGACTCCTTGTTTATAATTCTAATGTTGTAATTTCACAACTCTGACAATAGCACCCTGCTCAGTTAAATATTAATGACTCTTATACCGGGTGGTGAATTGGAAAACGGGCCATAGGAAACTCAATGTAAAATTCTAAATTGTTGATAATTATTATTATTTTACATCAAAAGTCATGAGAAACCATTTGAGGATTAAAATCTGCATTAAAAACAAAAGTTAAAATTGTTCTACGGTTTAAACAAAGTCTAAAATTTTGAAAAATAGAATACATTTGCCATACCTAAGTAAGTGCATGAAAGTTAGGCCACACGTTACTATTTCTGACAGTACGCAAACTATTGACTGAATAAAACATCTTTATTATTACTACTTTCTCCTCAACTGAGGACATCTTTTCGACTTTATTGTTTTTTAAACAATAAGAACGATAAAATAAAAATACTGACAGTTCAAAATATTGTTAATATAATAATTTCATTGTGACCGAGCAACCTTATACACATTCTTGCACTGTATGTGGCATAAATTTGGCAAATACTTTGATAAAATTTATTATATTTTACAAAATTTTGGAATGTGTTTAATATGTAGAACAATTTTAACAATCTTTTTCAATAAAGATTTCAATCCTCTACAAATAGTTTCTCATGTCTTTTGATGTAGAATAATTAGGGAAGCAGGAATTTAACAATTTAGAATTTTACATTGAGTTTCCTATGGCCCGTTTTCCAATTCACCACCCAGTATAGACCTTGTCAGACTCTACTCCTGTAAATTATCATTTTTGATAACCTATTTTTGGGCATCTTTAGTACAATTACTGTTTAATGATTGGTCACATTCACAGATAATGGTGTAACTTTTTCTTTTATAAGCATACTTTGGTTTTTTAAAAATTTTGTCTGCCTCTTTTTGGCATATTTTTGATACCATTTGGTACACTTCGCGTCAAAAAAAAAAACTGGTACAACTCTTATAACCGAAAATCGTGTTTTTCAGGTTGTGTAAGTTGATCTTGTCACAAGTGTCATTCTAATTTCTAGGGCAACGTTGCCAGTCATCTCAATTAAGTACCCATACATTGATTCGTGTTTTATTATAATTTATGAAAATATTTTAATTCAAAAATAATGATAGTTAATAAATCTAGACATAACTTTAAATTATTATGTTTAAATTAAAATCAAGAAGCGTGATTGGTTTCTCATAAATTGTACTGTGAATACAAAACTCTAGTGAGTTGTGGGATACTAAAATTGATTTAAAATTAATACAATATGAATAACTTTTACAGTGAACAAGTGTGGAATTTAAATATATGTATTACAATTCGAAACTGCTGAAATAATAATATTTTGTAATAGCTCCATTATTATTAATCAATTCTTGTCTTCTTGTAATCTTCTGGGCACTGAGAAATAAATTTAGTTATAAATTTTCATCTTCGTCCAAGCTTTTCCAGGTTTCTTCAATGATGGTCAATTGGTAATGATAAAAATAATACCTATCTAAAACCTTTATACATTTTTAAACGTCATTTTTTTGTATTTAGATTTAGTGCAATTCCGTTATCTGTTATGGCAACAACGAAGTGATTCATGAACTATTGTATCCAGTCTGAACCCAGGTTTACAGTGGGAAAAAAAAGGGTACCAGTTTTTTATGACGGGAAGTGTACCATGAATTTGGAAATACTGTTTTTTATTTATGTTTGTTTATATTTCTGCAATCAGCTCAATTTTTCTCATAGTCTCTGATATAGATAAGTATAGATAACTTTATTGCTTTATTTATTAGGCCTATTAAAAATGTGATACATTTTAGATTTTAAGTTACATAGTTGCTATATCCTGTTTTTAAACTAGGAGGAGTAAACTCTAAAAAATCTTCAGATTCATTTTCTTTTTTAGTTGAAAATGTCGGCCTTTGACGGTAATCCATAAGTATTACATTATACTAACACGTAGCAAAAGAGTTCTAAAAACAACACTTTTTTATAAAAAAAAACTTGCGGACTAAAAACCTAAAAGTTAGGAATAATGCAGAAAACATAAAAAATTGTCAATGTAACCTAATTAGGTACTTAACCTATTCATTTTAAAATGCCAATAGTGTCAAAATTTCATAAATGTCAATAGTGTCAAAATGTCATAATTTAGTGGACTAAATTTGCCTGCGGTTGAACCAATTACAAAAAAGCATTACATCACAGTAAATTTGAATTACTCCTCCTAGTTTAAAAACGAGGTATATGCTATGAGCTCGTAGGTAGAGGGGATAATTAAAAATTCGCGAGCACCAGTAGTGACAAGTCTGTAAGCTTTTACTGGAAATTTGACATAAATGTCAAAGTGATTAATTTAAAACATTGAAATTAAAAACATTAATAGGAAATAATATTAGTTGGTCAAAGCTGTGGTGTATATTTTTACCTTAAATATACTTACGTTTTAAATACAGAAGAATGTCAATAATCCGGATTAATTGAGACCGGACCCCATCCGGATTATCAAATTATCCGGATTATCGAAATTACCTTAAAAAGGCCAGTATAGGCATTTAAGTACCTACAACAAACATTTTAAAACTTTATATTTTCTTTTATAGAGTAAAGTGTCTAGAGATGAAATTAATCAAAACATCTTTTTATGTTCAAACACTGTATGTATTATAATTTGTTTCTAGCAGCATGTCTACAGTAACAACATCAGACACTATTTGAGCTTTTAAAAAAATATGTAATGAACTGCGGTAAAGGTTCGTTTTTTGCAGCTAAGTTCTTAATTCGTTTTAAAAGAATAAGATATTCTTGCTAGATACAAATCCGGTTTATTGACGGTCCGGATTTTTGACGTCCGGATTATCGACGTTCTACTGTACTGAATTAAAGTTTTTTAATATTTCGTAATACGTAATTATAAATTAATCTAAGCGCCATCTACACGATAATTGTGAAAGTATCCGAAGTAAGAAATTAATATTTCATTAATAGAACGTTAAAATGATTAGCAAAATCTTTAAAAAATCGATTACAATTTAATTACTTTTTTGCGTTGTAAATATTAAGCGATAACAATTAATAATAAATTTAAAAATTACCGGTGAACGGTGCATTACTAATCCGCTAGGAGCGACACCAGCGAAGCTCAGAGTGTATAGTCACATATTGAGTGGTGTTTCTCAGGTGTCTGGATGTGCAGATGTGCATGTTAAGGCTGACAGACGCACTGTTCTTAACTGTCTTATTGAAGGTCACTTCACATCTGTAGTTGTGACATCTCCAGTTGTGACATCTCCCCCTTTACCCCTTCTAACAAACATAATTACTATACCTGAAAGGTCTATTTACAGTCCTACCAGAGCGTATTCCAATGTTATTAGGTTTAGTAGTACTATTAATTTGTACAATTTCATTACTACCTGAAGGAATGTTTGGAATACTATCAGAACTTGGCACATCAGTTTTGCAAAAGGCATTTTGTAGGATGTGTTATGAACCAGTTTGTGAGGACAAGGTCTAATAAGACCTTCCTTCTGTAAATATTGCCGTAATTTCACCTGGCACAGTGGATCCCCGATAAGTTGGCCTCCGATAACCCGGAAGTCCGGCTAACCCGGACTGATTTTTATCAGACAATACAATAATTTTTTCAGTTTGACTGAGTTTTTTAGCAAGAAATGAACAATACTGTATACAACTGTACATAATTTAGATGTACTGTGCATAGGTATTTCATGTTTTTGCAATAATTATAACGGAGTTTATCAGTAAGTATACTGTATTTTATTAATTTTTACCATATTCTCCGGCTAACCCGGATAGGCTGCAGTCCCGATTAATCCGACTTATCAAGGTTCCACTGTACAGTTACGGTCACTGAATAGTTTACACCTTAATTTGTATATTGTAATACTGTAAAATTGCAGTGTCGTACGGATTTGATAAATGTCAAAGTCAAGAAGTCAGTGCTTGTCAAAAATTTCGCGAGTATTGAAAAATGAAATAACGATATCAAACTCCTCCAAAATGGTTATAATGAATTTGAATGATGTGCAAAAGCAAGAGTAATTGCCAAACTCGAAGAAGGTTGGCTTTTAAGACAAGTTGCTGCAGATTTGAACGTGAGTCATATATGTGCATATGGAAAGTCAAACAAAGATTGGATAATTTGGGATAGATATAAAATAAAATCGGTATTTTCAAAACAGACTTCCTTCTTTTCATTATTAAGACCATAATCCATTCTATTAAAAAAACTTCTTTTTATACTTTCCATTTTGTTAAACTTTGTAAAATATATTTATTTATATTATTTTTATTTTTTAATTTTAAATAACCTAGTCTAGGTACACCAGTGGTAACGTCACTTTGACGTAAAAGGTGCGTTTAAACAAGATAATAATTTAAAAAATCGGCTCCTAGATACGTAAGCCTGTAAACTATTCAATGACCGTAACTGTACCTATATTTTATCTTTTCTTACTCTGCCCTCTTAATCTATTTAGATCCACTATGGTGTTTTATTAGACAGAACTTTTTGAAATACTGGAATAGTTGTCCTAAGAACCCTGTTGTTGAGAAGTTCAGATGGGGGTAAATAAATTCCTTTTAAAGTAGTTGTTCTGTATTCTCTTAATCCATTCTGTATGTCCTCACCAGAGTCATTGCATTTTCTAGGCATATTTTTACAAATTCCCACTGCTCTCTCTGCTAGTTCGTTAGATTGTGGATATCTTGGACTATATGTCGTCCCTAACATTTCCAACTATCGAATGTGAAAAATCGGGATTTTCATATTCAATACCTTGTCCTCGCATTATATGTGATACATCTTACGGCAAATTCTCGTTATTGTAGCTTGATTAGGAGCGCAGGAAATATGGTGTTTAAACCAACCAATATGACCATTTTTCCATTTGGTTGACTGCAAACTGACGAAAAAAATGGTATATTCGATACTATTGTTTTGTATAAATATAACTAAAGGTATATTTGTACAACGCTAAATATCGAATGTGTCACATTCGTTAGTTTGTGTTGTACCTAATTTATAACAGTTATTCAAAATTATATGGAAGGCAATAGTAAACGCTGCAAAGACTCACGAAGAGTTGTAGCGCCATTGATGATGATGATGATGATGATAGTCAAAATTATAATCTGTAAACTGTCGAAAATGCTAAACTACTAAGAAGAACAAAATGCACGTGTTTACAATTTGTGCGAATTTTGTTTCAGTATCGCTTCCAAGAAATTCTTGTGAGGCAGTTTATGATTTCATTTTAACGGATTTTCATTATTTGATTATACAGTTATTCGCTATTATACATTCGCTACTTTGAAACATCGGACCGAAACAAATCTTTGATTTATACAAAAAGCAAAGTAACGAATGTGATTTTTTGGAAAGAAAAAAATGATAAGCAGTTTAAATTTGTTATCAATCTAACAAGGATTAAACCTTACATATAAAAAATATAAAAATTTTCCCAATTGTCGATGCGCTGATTTAGGAGTCTCTAAAAAAAGAGTTATTTTGCTCTCCTGAAAAGTACTACTTTTCACATTCGACAGTTGGAAATGGCAGGGACGATGTGATCAGGTTGAAATTCTACTTTCGGGCAGGGTTGGCTGGTTTAAACCAACATGCTTGAAACCTTGGGTTAAACCAACTGGCTTTTTTAAGAAAAAACCAAACTGGTGTTTTTATTTAAAGTTTTAAATACATCTGCCCCAAATGAAGAAACTGAAGATAAATAAATTATATTTTTGTATTTTCGAACTTAGTTATTTGAATATTATTACGTTTGAAGATGTTTTTTTGTTATGTATATTAACTTTTTGTGTGTGTAAATAAAAATAAAATGTGTCTTAATCATTATTTTCTTTGTTTATTACTACTTATATGTTATAAAATAATTTATTTAAAGTATTTAGACTTATAATACTTTGTCTCAAATAAACCTGGTTTAAACCAAATAAACCTGGTTTAAACCAAAAAACCTGTTTTTTTTTGGTTTTTTGCAAAAAAAAAACCTTGGTTTTTGCCAACCCTGCTTTCGGGTGAATTGCCTGAATTCATTGCTATCAAATGGGACCTTATCTGATACCTTTGATTTTTTAATTATTTCTTTTGCTGTTTTTGATTCTGATTTTACTAGGTCTAACCACTGACTAAAGTAATCAACAACTACTAGATAATCAGAACCCCAAAATTTAAACTGTCAGCTCCTATTTTATAAAAAGGTATATCTGGTGTATCATGCTGAATGAAAGGTTCTTTCTGAGGTTTTTTTTTTCGCTTTTTTATTTCAGTGGTCAAGGTTCTTCCAACTAACCTGATACCACGTTACAAATAAGTGTACAAAATTTTATCACTCAATCTATTAGGATACTACCCATGTGATATGTTTTAGATCAGTGGTGGGCAAAGTATCCACGAATTTATTTAATCTGGCCCGCCGAGGGTCCATCAACATATGGATAGTATACAGAGAGCTTTAACACAAAATGCCTTTTTTCTATAATTCTCGCCCTCCTATAGAATTTCTTGAACTTTGTGGCCCCCCATTAAAAAGTTTGCCCACCACTGTTTTAGATGTTAAGTTACACAGTTGCTACTCACATGTCAAGTGGCATTTCTCAGGAAGCTGTGTTCTCACTGTTCACATGTTTATTTGTGATTCTCAACATTTGTTATTCAATTAACAAATGATGTCGTGAGTATTGTCAATGAAGAATCTTAGATTTTTTAAAATACTTAATATCTCTGTCCTTTGTTGTACACAACATTTCTTTTGAATCTTTTACTTTTGCAAATGATGACAAAGTTTTTTTGCTTTTACAAAGGATTTTGTGTAGAATAACAACATGACAGCTTGGTTAACCTTCTAAAATCTATATATTGGGAAAATATAATGAGGCACACAATTACTATATTTACATTGTATTTGTAGTACATACATTGAATAGTAATTTGCATTGAATTGAATTTCCAAAACTCTGTTTATTTTGTACAGTATTTAAATTTTAGATTAACTTTTTTAGTGATATAGATAAATGTTATAGATAATGATATAGATAAATTAAACAAATTCTTTTTTATATACCTCCTACTATTTTTTAGGATTCACAAATAATAAAAGTCAAAATATATGTTTAAAAAATAAAAATCATACAAATAAGGTCAAATATCCCTAAATTTCAAATGTCAAAGCATTTTCTTTGCTTTATGAACAAAATCGAGCATCACTGAAGAGACTCGAAGCATTTGAGATGTGGTGCTATAGACGCATTTTGAGGATTTCCTGGATAGACAGAGTTACCAACGAAGAAGTTCTACATAGAATGGGTAAAGAGCGCGAACTAGTCGTAACCATAAAACGTCGCAAACTGGAATACCTGGGCCATGTAATGCGCAATGAACAACGATATGACCTACTTCGGCCCATACTTCAAGGTAAAGTGCATGGGAAAAGAGGTCCAGGACGAAGAAGAATATCCTGGCTGCATAACCTGCGAAAATGGTTTAACTTAACCACTACCGGACTTTTCAGGGCAGCAGTCAACAAAGTCAGAATAGCCATGTTAGTGTCCAACATCCGTAACGAATAGGCACCATAAGAAGAAGATGAACAAAATGAAAGTTACAAGAACATTTTGAAAATATAGAGACACAGACAAACAATATTCAAAACATACACCAGAATTAGGAACACACAATAAAAACAAAACACAATCAGAATGAATGAAAAATGCTTTAAAACCCTACAAAAAACAGTAATATTAAGAAAAGGACACATTGCACAGAAGAATGATTGAAATAAAATAATTGTTTAAATGGTGATGAAAATAATGTAACAAAAAACCACAAAAGTAATAATTTTGACAATTATTAATACTAAGTATGTTAATAGTATTCTATATGGCCTTCTTCTTTTTCTTCAGATGCAAATCTACTAATGGATGTTAGCGATCACATTTTCCATTATCTCTCTGTTTCTTGCAACATGTATCAGAGATTGTACTCACACATTGAGATTGGCAATGGACACTGCCATTGCCTTATGTTTCGGAGCCAGGACATTTTTTGCATCCCATTCCTCCCTTCCCTTCAATTTTACCCTCGAATATAAGTTGGAGGAACTGGTATTTTTCATTTCACATGATGTCATCCAGATATGCTGTTTTCCTTGTCTTGATGGTTTCGAAAAGTTGGCTTTCTTGGTTGATTCTTTTAAGGACATCTACATTTGTGACTTTCTTCGTCCATGGTATCTTTAGGATACAGCGATAAAGCCACCTTTGGAATGCTTCTAATCTGTTTATATGTCTATATGGTCACATATAGAATAATATGTACTTATGTTGAAATTATTTAATAACTACTAGAGACCTTTACTTTCAATATTAATTTCAAATGTTGTTCTCAAACTATTTTATTATGGCACCTAATTCTTTGATCAACCCTATGGTTAATAATGAATCCCATTTTTATGCTGTAAATCAATCTAAATTAATTTATTTCATACTGAAAATTGTGCATCACTTCTAATTATACTGTTGCTCATCCGGCTCCTCATTTGTGGGCGGAGACTGAGGTAGCACTCTATTGGAGTCCTTTTTGGACCTCGTGTCGTATGGGTGTTGTTCAGATGACGACATCTTGTCCAGTAGTGATGTTGAAAAAGTAACTATTCGTTACAAAGTACTCGTTACTTACGAATTCCGAAAGTAACGATTACTATACAGAGAGGCAAATCGTTACTTTGATTACTCTGATTACTTCGTACCAATCGTATCAGCGAGTAACGACTATTGTATCTACTTTGATTACTTTGATTACTCTGATTACTTCGTTACTTGGTACCAATCGTATCAGAGCGAGTAACGACTATTGTATCTACAACCAGTACACTTGATTACTTTCTATAAAAAAATACCAATCGTATCCCAGCGAGTAACGGACGGGACCGGTATTTTACGAGTGTAATTGAATATCGTTATCGTTATGAAGCGTTTTAAGGGTGTGACGGAATACCTATACAAAATACCTACCTACTGAGAAATACGATTCTCTATATGATTACCAGTACCCAAATACAAAAGTAACAAAAGTAATCATAGTAACCAAATCATTTGTATCCCTTAAACAGATCGGTGAAGGTCGTTGTTATACCGGAATACCTATACAAAATACCTACCTACTGAGAAATACGATTCTCGATATGATTACCGGTACTCAAATACAAAAGTAATCATAGTAATCAAAGTAACGAATAAATGATTACTTTATACAAAAGTATCGATTTATCCCTTAAACAGATCGGTGAAGGTCGTTGTTATATCGGGATACCTATACAAAATACCTACCTACTGAGAAATACGATTCTCGATATGATTACCGGTACTTAAATACAAAAGTAACTAAAGTAATCATAGTAATCAAAGTAACGAATACTGTAAATGATTACTTTATACAAAAGTAACGATTTGTAACGAATACTCGAAAGTAACTTTAATCAACATCACTATTGTCCAGGTTCTAAGGTATTCGCAGGAAGGAGAAGTTGAAAGCTATCGTCGTGTACACGACCCCAGACCGTATTACCCTTGTATAGGAATACCTAAAAGACGAAACAAGACCACAGGAAAAGCAAAGAAACAAAATATAAGTATATAGACTTATAACAAATGTAAATGTAAAAACGAGGAGAAAAATATCGGCAAAGGCAATTTACGATACATATATCTATAAGTAAACAGAAGTTCGTATATACTTCTGTTTGCAGAATACCTATAAGTACGTAACTGAAATAACGTTACTAAAATTTATTAAGTCCAGTTATATATAAATTATTAAACAAGTAACATAAATAGTAATTGAAATCAACGGCGTAACCAGGATGACCTTAAGGGCGGGGGGAGGGTTACAACTACTGGAGGGTCGCTGAGGGGTATGGAATAGTAATGGTGTTAAGCGTATAGGGCTCAAAGTAAATCCCAATAGGGGTGGGGGGTTACAACCCCCAAACCCCCCCTGGTCACGCCTATGATTGAAATCAAAGTTAGCAAAAGGTGTACGTTAAATTAGTATCTATATGTGCTTAAACGAATAATAAATGTAAAGATACGAAAATGTAAATAATTAAACTAGAAAAGAGAAAGGTTAGTACATAATATATTAATAGACAAGTAAGTTAAATATGAATATAGAGTCAAGTGTTAGTTGTAAGAGATATTATACAAACACAAGTCAGTATATATTCTTTTTCTCATGATCATCTTTCAGTGCGTCACAGTTTTTCGATTTCTTTCTAACGCATTAAATTGTATGTGACAGAAAAAAAAGGCACGTCCGTGAATACAGACATTTACAACATTTATTCTAGTTATTCTAGTTGTCGATAGATGGCGCCATAATAAAAAAAAATTAATTAGATAATATTACAAATATAATCTGTATAATTTATAAGACTATACAAATCAAAGAAAATACCATTTTATAAATGCAAGAAACACATTTGATTTGTTTTTATTCCAAATTGAAAGTAAAATGTGACAACTGTCAGATTTAACTAAAATGTCATGTTAGAATAAATGTCATAAATGTGTATTATCACGGACTTAACCTTTTTCCTATCATTTGTTACGCACTGGAAAATGCTCATGAAAAGGACAATACACACAACTATTAATAAAGAGAAAATTAGAAGTTGGTAAAAATAACAAGCACTGAAAAAGAGAAATTATTATTATAAAAACGAATGTGTGTGTGTGTGTGTGTACTTTGTACGCACGTAAGAAGTTATACTTCTATTATATGATTTCAACGAAATTAATATACTTTAAACAGTTTATTTATATATAAATATTAAACTAATTCTAATACTTACTACTTCTCAAAAAATTTTATTAAAACAGTGCCAAAAATTAAAATAATAAAACACACACAAACAAACACATTGAAAAATGCCACAAATCATTTCTGAACAATGTAGGAAAAATTTTTAACTAAATACATATGTTCTGAAAAAAAATTATAACTATAATAAACTTACAATCATAAAATGTATAAAAAAAAATTGAAGTTTCCATTGGGGTTCGAACCCGCTTATCAGCGCAGTTAGTATTTAAATTCATTCACCTTAAACTTTTACCCACGGAGACCATGTGCGAAGATCAACTAACTAAACGGATTAAACTTTTGACGGTTCTGAATATAACCAAATTATTTTGATTTTGAATTATTTAGAATTGAAAGAAATATTAGAATACAAGAAAACAATATATTAGGTGAATATTGATAAAAATTTTGATGGTAATCAAATTATGTAAATCAAAGCATTACATACTATTTTAGTAGGTTCTTTTTAATTTTTCCAAATAGGTAGGTGCTACCTATGAAATTTTTTATTAGGATACTGAAACATTTACAATTATTACGTACTTGTCGCTTTTAAAAACTATTTAAAAAGTCACTACAATATTATAAACTTGCATTTTTCTCTGCCATCACAACAATAAAAACTAATATACACAACATTAATTTGTTTATCCAAAATCTCCATATTGACAGATGATTTTAACACCCAATCAGATCCCGTATAACGTTTATACCATACTGTCTGTGTGCGCATGCGCGCAGAATTATGAAATTTTACTCTCAAGCGCGCCTAAAGAAGTATAACTTCAAAAATTATAAATAATTATTATTATGAACTTGCTTCTACACAGCCATGATGTGAACAAGTCAAATATAGCTCAATGGTACCTCGAACGTTAAACATTGGATATTTTGTACATCCATGTGTAAAGTCACATCAATTTTATATGTTCCTATGGCGGATTAATTTTAAAGGTTTTTACCCTAATATTTTTACTTTGGTGGTTAGCATGTTTGATTCAAGAAACACTGATGATGATCGGTCAACCGATTGAAAACTAGTTCTGTTTGTTTTATGACGTAGCCCTGTATAGGGATTTTAACAAATATACCTTTTATAAAGGATTTCATGGTTTTTTGTAATAAATGGTATACAGCCAACTACAGGAAATTTTTTTTCCTCGTGGATTTTAGAAATTATTAGTGTACCTAGAAATAATCTTAGTAAATATGTAAATAGAAAGATTAATAAACGAATTAAAACCAGTCTACACAAGCTAATAACCTATACAGGCGAATTCTATCTAAATATAATTCGCAATGAAAAGTACCTGCAATTAATAATTCGAGGTAAAACAGTAATAGAACATTTGTTGTAAAAACAACAGAGAATTTCTTACATTCGGACAAGTACCGAAATGGTAACTATTAACTCTGAAAGAGAATAGGTAAGGATTTTGGATTAGTAAATAATAAAACGGAATTTTTGTGGAACAGCACCAGAAGGTCTATACGTGACGACCGTACACGACTGAATCTGAATGCTGACGAAGCACGAAGCAGAAATTTGCGTTCGTTAAATACGCTTCTCGGGCTTCTCGCAATTCTGCTTAGTCCCCGCCCCGTTCATTGGAGTGGGCGTGGTCTACGTAAAACATGCACGAGATTATAAGTAAATCTGCGTGCATGGCGACAATACATTAAAAACTTTAAAACAGTTTTGTCAACTTCAACTGAAGTGTTTAGCTTATGCCTGCTCTTCACTATCGCCGATGATGGCCGATACACTTGCTAGAAGCATTAGCTCTTTCAGAGTATCATCCGCAACTGAAAAATAGCCTAAATCTGAAGGCAACATAACTCTTACTGTGAAAATATACAGGGTCAAACACATTGCAAAATATTTATTGAACGGATATGTGCAATAGGCCTGAAGTACTGCGGAAAACCAGCAGGAATCATAACAGGCTTCCTTACTGGACATGTGCCTGTCAAGGGCCACTTGCATACAATGGGACTGTTTCATGGAGACTTGAGCTCCAGACTATGTAGCAGCAAACCTGAATCAGTCAATCATATCTTGCATGACTGCAGGGTATTAGATAGCAAACACTGTTCCAGAATCCTGGAATGGATATCATGAAGGAATGGAATATATATGAGTATGATTAGTGTTGGAAAATTCTTGAGAATGAAAAATCGGAGAATATTCTCGATATGGAGAATTTTCTGAGAATGAACCCTATGACGCTCTTAGGGATATTGTTAAAGATGAAATAGGATACCTATTAAAAATCATGAAATTATATACAAAATTATGTGACGAAACAACAGTGTTCTTTATATATAAAAAAAATACAAACACAACAGACAACACAAAATTTATTTGATAAAAATTTTTCTTCTTTCTCTTTCTTTAACTGCAAATAATGGTTGTGGTGATCTAATCTGAATAAGATTAGGTCTCAGATTCAGAATCTATTTCCGTCATTAGCTCATCCTCGTCACCTACATTCTGCATTTCAATGTTACTAATAAGAATTTGTGGGATTTTTTTTTCACGAGTCGCCAGCTCAGTCATGGATTGATATGTCTAACAATTTTAAATTGTAAGCAATAAAAGTTACCTTACCAGCCCGTTCAGCAGTAAGCCGGTTTCTTTTAGAGGAGTGGTTAAAACAATAAGTACTGAAACTTCTTTCAGTAGCTGCACTGGATGAAGGCATGCTTTATTTCGATCGATTCTAAATGTTTGCACGTTAATTTAGCACCAAAACAATAAATACTGACACTGTAAACACCCTAGCTAGTGGTTCATGGGATTTCCCAGCCCCGGCTACTTCGATTTTTGGGATTTTATCTAAAATCCCGTGATTCCTCGGCGAGCCAAAGCGAAAAAGCATTTCGTGAGCGTAGCGGCAAGTAGGTGTTTGGGCTAGAATAATAATGTTTGGGATGCAAAAAATATACTAGGTGAATTGGGAAAAATAATATACATATTTTTTAAATCATAATAATTTGACCCCTAAGTATCTAGTTTTTATTTCGGTTTTTGTAAATCTCGAGAATATTCTCTTGAGAATATTCTCTTCTTACATCACTAAGTATGATAAGCCAATTGGCTGCAGTATGACCCGTTTACAACAGAGAGTTTCCAGGAAAAAATACTATAAGGAGTCATACATAATATGCAATTGTTTTAAAATAAACTTATATTCACGTTGTTATGTGATATCTTAATTGCATATACATAGTTTATATTGTATTATGGAGAGTTCAACATTTTAATTATTTTTATCCAAATTTTTGTATAAAAAGCCTTGTATGTAACTCGAAGCATTATACAATGAACATTATAAGAGGTGACAGGCAACCCACCTCTTATAACATAATGACCTAATTAATTATTACCTAGTAACCCACTTACCATGTGTGGGAGTCATATGTTGCCCTAAAGCCACATCCATAGGAATTATATTCATCCTGTGGATTTAACAGTGCCGCAAAGATAAAGCTGATTACATCTCTCAAATACGCAGAGAGATAGAGGAACATGGCTATCGAAATGAACCGAGGATCTTATTCCAGAAGATCAAACTCCTTACCCGAGAATTTAAACCTCAAACGTGGTCTATAATAGATAAGGAAGGTAATTTAAAGACCGATACTAATGAAATATTGGAAACATGGCAAAACTACTGTGGCGAGCTATATAAAAATAACGAGGTATCAGCAGAAAATCAGTGGCCTTCTAAATCACTAAAAAGAAATAAATCCCCAGGCATTGATTCAATACCATGTGAAATACTACAGTTACTAGGTGACAAAGGATTACATATCATCCATTCTATCTGTGTCGCTGTTTGGAATTCAGAAAAAATGGCCATCTGATTGGTGTAACTCAATTTATATCCCACTACACAGAAAAGGAACTACTAGCAGATGTGAAAACTACCGCACACTGTCACCAATAACACATGCTAGTAAAATATTGTTGCATATCATCAAAAACAGATTAAAAACCTATCTACATTACCAAATACTTCAGGAACAAGCGGGGTTTGTAAAGGGTAAAGGTACAGGGGAGCAAATCCTGAACCTGAGACAACTCATTGAAAGGTCTAGAGAATTTCAAGTACCTATGATTATATGCTTCGTTGACTACCAAAAGGCAAGACATTTGATTGTGTAAGCTGGATAAATCTGTGGTCAATTTTAATAGAAATTACACTTCCTAAAAATCTGTACCAGTCCAATATAGCGACAGTACGACTAGATCATAAGTTCTAAAACCAATTCAAGACGGAGAGAGGTGTTAGACAAGGATGCGTGTTGTCACCTGACTTATTTAACATTTATGGTGAACATGTCATGAGGATGGTTTTAGAAGGATGGGCCGGTGGAGTAACAGTAGCTGGTAGGAAAATCTCCAATTTAAGATTTGCTGATGACACTACACTTATAGCAGCAAATGAGCAAGAAATGTTTGATCTTCTGCGAAGAGTTGAGTAAGAAAGCAATAAAGTTGGTCTGAAAATCAATAAAGCTAAGACAAAAATAATGGTGGTCGACAGATTCGACACTATTCAACTGACTAACATGTTACAGGAATACCAGATAGTAAACACCTTTATCTATCTCGGGTCTAGTATAACTAACGATGGTAACTGTGAAGCAGAAGTTCGGAGACGTATTGGTATGGCAAAAAATGCGATGAGTCGCCTAACTAAAGTTCGGAAAGACAGATCTATCTCTCAAAATATCAAGATGAGACTGGTGAATGCCCTTGTATTCTCAATATTTCTATACGGAGCAGAGTTGGACTCTTCGCGCATGCGAGCGCCAAAAAATTGATGCCTTTGAGATGTGGTGCTGGAGAAGAATGCTGCGCATACCTTGGACAGCTCATAGGACAAACGTTTCCATTCTAAACCAACTCAATATTAAATAAAGGCTGTCCACAATATGTCTGCAACGAATTCTGCAATTCTTTGGTCACGTGATTCGCAGAGGTGAAGACAGTTTGGAGAGATTAATTGTTTCTGGAAACGTTCCGGGGAGAAGATCAAGAGGACGATCACCAACTAGATGGTCTGACCAAATAAAACATTCAGTTGGAAACTCATTCTGCGAAGCTCTTAGAGCAGCTGAAGATAGAGACCAATGGAGAAACATTGTTAGGAATATTCGAAGAAATCACGATCCTCAGTAATGGGGATACGACAAGAGAGAGAGAGAGAGAGAGAGAGAGAGAGAGAGTTTGGATTTTACGATGTTTACATTTATATAAGACTTTTGGTCTATTTAAAAGGTTTTAACCCTTGTATTTTTGGGTGGCTCACCATGTTCTTGTAACACTGATGATGCTCTTGTTACACAGCGAAAACGTTTTGTTTCTATGTTTGTAGCCCTATAGGGGCTTTTTAAACTAATATACCTTTTACCAGGACAAACATTTTTTATTAAATATTACTTGTAATTAATGGTACACAGCCAGCTACAAGAAATTCTTCCTTGTGGATTTTAATAATTTTACATTATATTTAACCTCCAATATTATGACAGACGTCAGTTACCATTTACAATCTCACCAAATATAAATGACGTCATATAAACTTGTCACCCATTCTAGCCAATGAAATGCTCGCTGTAATAGGAATGGTATGTCAAAAAAATCTGATTATATATTTTTTCAAATTTAGAATATGGCAACAAGGGGAAAATTACGTACATACCTTATTGTTTGACTGTATAATCACATGGCCGAGAGAGATCATGCTGTTTGCTGTCAAGCCATACGCAATTACAAGATTAATGTTATTACTTATGTTATAAGATACTAAGTTTCTTAGAAAAAGTAGGATTCTTGATCAAATGCTAGTGTTTCTTCTCATTTATCTAATAATTAAAAAATTTATTTTTATTTTAGTTAAAAGATGATCCAAATAACTTAACACAAAATGGATGAACCATTTAGTCTAACATGGGAGGACTCAACCACAGTAGTTCAAACAGAAGAAGTTATTTGTGGCATAGAAAATGAGATCCTTCCATCTGAAAGTGAAGAATTTACAGGTCTTCAAGAAGAAACTGTTACAGAGGAGATAGTAACTGAGTTAAAACATGAGGTGATTGAGTTAGTTGATGATGAATGCATACCTGACATTCAGGAAACCCAAGTAAGTAAAGACAAAAGGATTTATCTAATATTATATTGTACATTTTTTGAATTGGCACCTATAACTTCTTCTGTGACCTTGCTGTTTAATATTTTAATAAATATGTATTTTATTATTCTTCTTTTAATCTTATTCTTTGTGTCTTTGTTCTAATTCCTCCACCATTAGGCACTTAGTTGTAAACAATTGTTTTTTGCATTTTTAATCTAGTCTTATCTACATGCCTTGTTGTTGTTTTTTATGTCGCTTGTTTTTAAATGATCTTCTTTGATCCAACATCTGTAATATTTTGGAAGTCATCGATTTTGTATTCCATTTTGTTTCTCTTGGACATAGAATAACTTCATCTTCTAATGTATCTATTATGTTCTTTAAAGTATTGCAACCTTGCTCAATGTTTTTCTAATTCCTTCTTCAGGCTCTGCCCCCAAGTATCTTTCTCCTTGGCTGCTCTAATCCAGTTATCCACCCTCAACTTCTCCCTCTTTAATATCGGTTCTCAATTCGTCTATCTCGTTCTTAATTTTGCCACTGGGAGACGTCCCACCATAGTTCCACTAAGTGTTCTTCTAGGCAACGGCGTAACCAGGATGATCCTAGGGTGGGGAGGGGGTTACAACTTCAAACGGGCTTGATTTGTCTGCATCACATAATGGTGAGCGTATAGAGCTCAAAGTACATACCAATGGGGGGGGGTTATAACCCCCAAAACCACCCCCTGATTACGCCTGTGCTTCTAGGTGTTCTATGATTAGCCATTCTTATAAAGTGAACTGCCCAGCGCAATCTTTGCTATAGAGGGTTTTTTGTAATATTGATGCAACTCGTGGTTGAACCTTAATAATTCTCCACATACCATTGTAGTAGATGGGTCCCAGTAACCTTCTCAATATCTTTCTTTCAAAAGTATTGACAAGATTTATTGTCTTTTCTGTCAGGATCCATGTTTCTACGTAATATGTTACTATTGGTCGTAATTAAACTGCCAATTAATAAATTATTATTCTACGCCACTTTTGTTTTGAAAATGTTATTAGATTCTATTTTTATTTTCCAGGAAATACAAGAGGACAATGTTGATAATCTCATGTATCTAGACGAAAATGTTCTTGTGGTAAATAACCAGTCAGAACAGTTATTGGACTGTCAAATGACTGAAGATATCATAACTTGTGCTGAAGAAATTGGTAAGTGTCACACTTTATTGTCTTTAAGGAAAGATATATGTACAGTTAAAATTCATACACGCATTTCAATAATTTTTCTTAAACCACTAATAATAATTTCTGCATATAAATGATACAGTCAATGTACAGTTGAATCCACGAGTCTTTACCCGTGCGTCATCATTTAAATCATACGAAATAAGTCGGAAATTTACTAAACGCAACAGCAAGTGACAGAAAGTGGGTATTATTCCGATGACGGGTTATAGTATAAAATTTGACGTTATCAAATAAAATAGAATATCAAATTTAAGTTTTGCTTCAAAATTTTGGTGCATAATTACAGTTACATTTGAAGTAGCTTAATAAATTCTTTTATTATCATTGATTAATAAATAAATAAACAATTTATAAAAAAATTCAATAACATATTTTCTTTTTGCTATTTTATTCACTTTGGCGAAACATTAAACACAAGCATCCCTTAACTGTGTCAACAATGAGGTTAGCTTTGTACATTGTCAAAATTTATAGTAAAATAACATAAACTTATCATGAAAGTTCTAACTCCAATATAAAATTAGTTGTGAAAACAACTGTTTGTATACTATAAAAAACTTCATAATGCAAAAATTCGACAAAATAACAGCAAAAAATTCAACAAACTGACAGCCACAAAAGTAAACAAACCAAAACGTCAGAAATTGTACTTAAAATATATGAAAACATCCCCAATCGTCTTTCTTTGTACCTATCTCTTTTCTATGTACTGAGACTAGATCGTTCATAAAAATAACATGTGTTTTTACTTAATAACAGACGGCAGCTGGTTTGTCATTAGTTTCATGCGTGGAAGAGAATTATGCTAGATAAAAAGTATGTGTTTTATCTCGCCAGGTATTAATGACGCACTGGTAAAGACTCGTGGACTCAACTGTATTTGGCTCCGGTTTGACTCCTATACAGCTTGGTTTGACTTTAACCCTTTCAGCTCCGGTGACGCGTATGCGTGTCCAAATATGACTAGATCAGTACCATGGATGCGTAAGTATTCTAACGAAATTATATCTGCCGGCGCTGGAGCTGAAGTTGGAAATATTACAGCGGAACTGTTAGGGTTGATCTAGCATAAGAAAGAAAATGCACAACGGAAAATAAAAGTACACTTAAACATGTGAAAACAACAAAAAGTTTATACAAACAATGATCTAATGAAAATAGCCAATGAAGAAATAGAAAAAGGAAACCGTGACCTAATTAAACCTAATAAAGGGGTAATAGATGGACGAATGCTGTCTCCACTACTTTTCAATGTCTACAGTGAAGCGGTATTTCAAGAAGCGCTCTCAGATTCAATAAAAGGTATATCTATCAATGAGAAGTTTTGAACACCTTACGTTTTGCAGACGATACAGTAATAATAACGGATAACAACAATGATTTACAGAACGTAATACAACGCCTTAATGAACGCTGTCGTGAGTACGGACTGAAGATGAATTTAAAGAAAACTAAATGTATGATCATAACTAAATCAGCACACGCAAACAACCAATTGACTATTGAAGAAACTGTAATTGAGAGTGTGGATAACTACAAATACTTAGTAACATGGATAACATCAAATGTAGACCAAACCAAAGAAATTAAGACACATATTGAAATAGCACGTGCATCATTCATTAAACTTAAAAAGTTTCTTTGTTGTCGGGATATAAGGTTATAACTACGCCTAAAGATGCTTCGATGTTACGTATTCTCTACTCTTCTTTATGGCTTGGAAGCGTGGATATTGAAACAAGTCCATTTGCATAAGTTGGCCGCCTTTGAATTTTGGTATTACAGAAGAATCCTACTGAGATCATGGATTCAAAGAATGTCGAACGTGGAAGTAACTAGAAGGATAGGAAATCAACCGGAAGTAATACTAACTATCAAAAGACGAAAACTTGAGTACTTGGGACATGTGATGAGAGGGCAAAAATACTCATTATAACTTATTATGCAAGGCAAAATCCGAGGAAAGCGAAATGTGGGAAGACGAAGAACATCCTGGCTTAAGAACTTCTGGGAATGGTTCGAATGCAGTAGTGCAGAGCTATTTAGAGCGGCAGTCAACAGGGTCCGCATTGCCATAATGATTTCCAACCTAACGAAGAAGAAGAGGGGTGAAAAAGGAAATGGAATAAGAACATAAATATCAGCTAGCTAGAGGATTGTCTAGCAGGTAATTAAAAAAACTAATAGATGATGAAAAAGTACATGACAACACTCAATGGACGAGGCATAGAAGGAAAGTATTGACTAGATCTGTTTGTATCATAAAGATAAAAAAGAGGAACAAACGAACAAAGAAAAATTAAAGGCGAAAAAAAATACAAAACATTTAAGAGTTGAAGATAAACACAGGCGAAATTTCCAATCAAATTTTCCTTCCTGGTCCCAGGCGAAATATTGGAAATGAGGAAAGGACTCTAAAGAATATTACCAGGCACGAGGACAGATGGATTAACGCAACTTTACATTGTCATAATCTAAGGACAAAAAGGAATGGGGACAAATTCTAGGCACCTATGAGAAAAGTCGTAAACTTCAAACCTTATGCAAAATAATTGCTTATGTACATAAATAGTTGTTTGTATAACAAGGGAGGAAAGTGCTACTTTTCCTCCCGAGAATGAAGTTTACTGCCCGACGCGTAGCGGAGGGCAGTAATCATTCAATGGAGGAAAAGCACTTTACTCCCATGTTATACATATGGTTTTTCCACCTTCCTCAAATAACAAGTCATTTTTACTTAATTTATTTATGTAACTAACCAACAAAATTTATTAGAACTAAAACTAACAAGTAGGTACAATATAACTGTCAACTGTCAAATATAAGTCAAATTATTAATGTAAACATTGTTAAATCAGAATAACAATTTACTGTTTTTTACCATTCTGCAAAATACAGAGTGTTTTTAAATAAACGTTAAAATGTATAGATACTTACGTAATAGAAAAAAGATATTGTACAGGGCGTCAATAAGTTATATTCCATGAATGAAATACCATGACGTCACTTTTACTTTTCCTCCCTAGAGAGGAAAAGTACAACTTTGCTCCCTAGGATCTAGAAATCAGGTCCGGAAAAGTATACTTTCGGTAGAGGTAGGTGGAAAAAACAATTTCATACATCAGAGTTTCATCTATATGATATAAGATAGAAAAAGATACCTAAAGAAGATGATATAACTCTCCGTTGTATGACAGGTTGAGGTCCTCAATGCCCAGATTGGAAAAGAGGATTTTTTACAGCAAATTGCTGCAAACACAATCGCTACTTTTTATATTATCAAATAATCTATTTATTTAATAATATAATTATTTCTTTTCACTTTCAGTTGATGGTTCTCATGAAGGCGTTGGAATTGAAGAAGTAAGTGAAGAATACCTTGACATACCGCTGACCACAGACCAAGATGAGTATTCAGCCGCGCGGCCTCACCCATGTGAGTTTTGTAACAGGAGGTTTAGGAAAAAAGCCAATTTAATGAACCATATGGTTGCACATCAAACAGACCGACCACATGGTTGTAACTTATGCGGAGCGCGATACATCCGAAAATGTGATTTAATGAATCATTTAAAGGTGAGTTACCCTGTAATTATGTACTTTTTTTTTAATACGAAATTTTGAAAATGCATAATTTGAACAGAGTCGGCTCGGTGACTCATCAGGCTAACATACTCATTTTTATGTTAGTATTTTAGAGAGACAAGGCAGGTATTGTGCACAATATGCCGTCAATCATTCGATAATTCGACACATTCGATGTAAGGTTGTGAAAGGTAGCTCTTTCAGGATGACAGACGCAGTAAAACACAGGTTAAAAACAAAGTATGTAAATATATTTAGGATATTTATATACAGTTCAAAATAAATAAAATAAAATATAATTCTGATTGTATCTTGCCCCGTTGCGGAGAAGGCCCCCTTGATGGATGTATGCAGAAGAAAAATAAAATTAATATTATATATATAACACCGGTTTATAGCGTCCTGCGCCTTCCGGTTCCTATTCTCCAGCCGCGTCGATCTGTCCAATCTCCTGGTCGGAGATCTCTCTCAGACATGGCTTTCTGGATTCCACTTATCCAGGTTGTTTTCGGTCTGCCCCTTTTCCTTCTTTCCGGGGGTTGCCATTCCATTATTAGCTTTGGGAGTCGATGTTCCTCCATTCTTTGTACATGGCCATACCAACAAAGTTGTTTTTGTTGGACTTCTTCAATTATGTTTGTTTTTCTATTCATAACATCTCGTACCCGTTCATTCGTTATATGTGAGACTCTGGAGATGCAGGCCGATCTTCGCCAGAAGTCCATTTCCAGTGCAAGCAACTTCTGTTCTGTTCGCTTATTCAGTTGCCAGGTTTCACATCCATACAGTACCACGCTTTTAAAGATGCTATTATAAAGCTGTGTTTTCTTTTCTTTTGATATGGTTTTTGACCAAAGTAGCGAGTTCAAAGCTCCTATTACCTTCTTTCCTTTCATAATTCTTTCCTCTATTTCGAATTCTGTCCTTCCACTTTGTTGGATTCTCGTTCCAAGGTATACATAATCAGAGCTTGGCTCGATAACCATATCATCCTCTAGATGTAACTCACTTTTCTGTCCTCCTATACACGTATATTTGGTTTTCTTCATATTAACGTATAGGCCCCATTTTTTGTATTCTCGAAACAGCCGGTTTGTCATAAATATTAGATCATCTTTATCCTGGGCAATCACCACCTGATCGTCAGCAAAATGCAGTGTGTATAATGTTGAGTCGTCGTTTAGCTGTATCCCCATTCCAGAACACGATTTGCGCCACTTATGCAAGACCTCATTTATATAGATTTTAAACAGTGTTGGCGATAAGCTGCATCCCTGTCGTAGTCCCTTATTCACCATGAAGCTATCGGATAATCTGCTGTTGATTTTTATGTTTGCTTGGATATTGTTATAGAATTGTTGCACTGCTTTTATTAAAGTTATATTAATAGGGGATTTTTCCAGGACTTGCCATAATTTACAAAGTGGTACGGTATCATATGCCTTAGTTAGATCAACGAATAGTAGATGTATTTCTCTGTCTCTGGCTACTTTTTTTTCATTGAGTTGGTTGAGTTGGTTGAGTTAAAATTAATATTATCAAAAGAAAATATCCTTACACCTCACTACAGTGTAAGGCACAAACAGTCACGCAATCAAAATATTAACCCATTAGTTCCCAAGCTTACAAAAAAAATAAATTGTGTTTTTTATTGCTGAGAATATACTTAATACTCATGTATCAAGGTAAAAAATAAAAGTCCTTAAATTTTTTCATAACAAAATGTTGCAACGTTGGTTTACCAGAACAATTTTTTTTTTTCTAATTTTTAATTACTGTGAAGTTGTTCAAAGTAGTTTGGATGTGCTTAGATGGATTTTACACTTCACACACATATGCACAGTTGTACTTTTGCTTGTTTTCATCTTCTTATTTTATTTTCTTCCTCTGCAATGAAATTACCTACATTATCAAGTATAATTTCATGACAACAAACTGTTTCTGGATAGTCGTCCACGATTGGGTCTTGTATGATTCTTGATTTCACCATTTGAAACCGATGTACGCTCTCCTTGGATGTTATCTCGACTAGTGGTACTTTTATTTTCATTAGGGTAACTGCTATGTAAGACTTAAAATCTAATTATGAAATTTTGGTTTTATTTGTCACGTTATATATCTTCCATACATTGACAATAATAAATCACATTTATAAAATGGGCCACCACTATTTCTTTCCTCGTACCTTTATTTTGTAAGTAGATATGCCGTTAGTCGATCGGACAGCTCAGTGGGACTAGCGGCTGACCGCCACTTCACTTCGACGTGAGGTACGTGAGTTCGAGCCCAGCCAGGTCATCGGAAAACAAAAAGGCTAACGCGACAGTTTAAAATTATAAATATGAATCTGGCGCTTAGACTGGAATATGCGGGCGTCTGATCGGCCTATGAGGGAGCAGTACGGCAAGGGATAAGGGCTTGCGGCTCGGTGATACTCCCCATAGATCCCTACCGGAAGGGCGTTAACGCCTAAAATACCGGTGTATACATATACAGATATGCCGTTATCGTACAAATCAACACCCCATATATGTTGATTATACTAAGCTATCACTTTTGGCTGAGGTTAGTTGGGTTTTCTTTTCTATTCTGCAATATCTTTTTGCGCCTGCGAGGGGTTCACTGGTACAATAATTTGATGCAACTGTCTCTACAGGATTGTCATTCCTGATCCCCTATACACTTTGTTCAGTATCGTAAGAAAAATCGTAAGTACCACGATCTTTTCGTTAAATTACTTTACACTTTCCATTGTACTACTACAAGTACGGTTTTCGCTGATTGTTCCAGTAGCGTAAAATCCTTTTTCTTTTAGCAAACCTAATACCTTGTAAGACGAGAAAAATTTATCAAAAAATATGCGATGGTTAGATTTTCGTTGAATAACTAACAAAAAATCCAGCACAACGATTTCTCCTTGGCCCAATTCGTTTTCATAAGAACTTGTTCTTCCAACATAAGGTAAAAGTTTGAATAAATAACCATTTGAACTATACAGGGTGAGTGGTGAGGAACGCGCCAAACTTTAAGACTGTATAATATACGTAATAATAATTGAAAATAACTCATATGTTGAAATTTGATTTTTATTTGTTTCCGAGATACGGGGTATGGGGTATTAAAATTTTTCTTACAAACTGACGATTTATTTATTGCTCTAAAATCGCTTGAGTTGTGCAAATGAAATTTGGTGGGTTTTAACCCGAGAGTAGTCGCGCTCACTTCTGTAACGTCGATAGTCGCGTGTGAGATTCTATCTCAAAATACGAATTTAAAACAAATTTTTATTTTGTACTATTTTTATCTACTTTTTATATTGAAAATATATATTTCTAACAATTTTATTAAAAGAACCTGTGTTAACGGCCACCTGCCAACATCGGCCACCTGTCCTAACGGCCAGTTTAAAAATTTCCCAAACCAATTATATGTAGACTACAAAAACTGGCAATACCGTCCACCTTTCTATATCGGCCAATAGTTCTTTCATTTTTAGTGGCCGTTACTGACAAATTTTACTGTTCAGTAAAACCTGTGTTAACGGCCACCTGCCAACATCGGCCACCTGTCCTAACGGCCAGTTTAAAAATTTCCCAAACCATTTATATGTAGACTACAAAAATTGGCAATAGCGGCCACCTTTCTATATCGGCCAATAGTTCTTTCATTTTTAGTGGCCGTTACTGACAGGTTTTACTGTATTACGAAAAAGGATGAAATGTGAGATTCTATCTAACGGCGCGATTACTCGCGGGTTAAAGCTAATTGGCTCCCCACAAAGCCATAAATTCCACAAAAAGAAGAAGAAGAAAAAAAAATTCCTACGCATTACTACACTCTTCCTCGAGGCACTTACGAAATTTTTTTAAAATTGCAACATTTTTCATCAAGTTATCCGAAAAAGGATAAAAATTGAGATTCTATCTCACCGCGCGACTACTCGCGGGTTAAGACGTAGTTATTGCGGATTTTCTGACATACAATAATTAAGAATTTTATATTCACAATTGGCGCGCGTACGGGTAATAGTCTGAAATTTTTTAAAGATAAATATGGTACGCCACTGAAATATTCCAAATTAAAAATCTTTCTTACATTCCTCGTTCAATTTGTGATAAAAAAATTATCTTCCCTTTTTTTCATGAGACGCTTCGTTTTCATGCAAAAAATAAAAAATCCTAACGCTTACAAAGTTTTCGACGAAGTTTCTATATGAATGTGTAGAAATTTATTTCGAATAGGTACTTTGTAAGCGTTAAGATATTTTATTTTTTGCATGAAAACGAAGCGTCGTATGAACAAACGGGAAGATAGATTTATTGTCAGAAATTTAACAAAGAATTCAAAAATAATTTTTAATTTGAAATATCTCAGTGGCGTACTATTTTTTTTCTTTAAAAAATTTCAGACCATTACCCGTACGCGCGCCAGTGGTGAATATAAAATTGTTAATTGTGTGTCAAAAAATGCGCAATAACTATGTCTTAAAATCCACCAAATTTAATTTGTACACCGCAACCGGTTTTAGAGCAATAAATAAATCGTCAGTTTGTAAGAGAAATTTTAACACCCCTTATCTCGGAAAAAAATGAAAATCGAATAACAACATAATATAAGTTATTTTTAATTATTATTACGTATATTATACACTCTTAAAGTTTGGCGCGTTCCTCACCACTCACTCTGTATAGACACCATAGTTTGAAACCAAACTTAATTGGTTTTCCTTTTATGTCTTCCAAAATATGGCACCCTTCCCTCATATATTGATAGATTATGTAGGGGAGTGCAATTAGAACGAAAACATGCATTGTTTCGGAAAAATTCAAACAAGCTTATATTTTTCTAAAACTTTTTTTGTTAGTTTATATACTTGTTAAAGTAAAAAGTTCTACACGCAGATTTGGCTGCTAATTGTTTATTAATTGTTTAAACAATAACAATTGTTTTGTAAAAATATCGTTAAATTCATCATTTTACTTTGATCAAATATGTTTTTACTTTGTTTTTTATTATGCTAAATCCGAATATGGCATTGCGATTTGAAAATTCTTATACAGAAGCTCTTATACAGTATGTATGCGTAGCTAGGGACCACATGGAAAACTTGTTTATTATCAATTTTACGAAAAAAAGTTATTCTTCATAAACTGGTCTGGATAGTCAAAAATCTAAAACTTAACCATCAGATATCAAATTTTATCAATTTTATACGAGTTATGTCAAAAATATGAATTACGTTAAAGAGTAAAATACCTTTATATTCCAGAATATCAAAAAATGATATTATGAAAAGTTGTTTGAAATTAAAAACTATGTTTAAATATATAATTACATTATTCTAATCGAATTTTTTTTTTCAATTTTTTCTCAAATTACGGATACTCATCATCATTTTATTACAATTATGATTTTATTATCACTTTTACGAAAAAAACTTATTCTTCATAAAATGCTCTACCTGGTCTAAAATCTAAGATACAACCATCAGATAGCAAACTTTTTTAATTTTATACGAGGTATGTAAAAAATATGATTTTTTCTTATGAGTTAAGTGCCTTTATTATTCACAATATTTTAATTAGAAGGATGTAATTGAACAATAAAACAATTTTTTTAATTCCAAACAACTTTTCTTAATAACACTTTTCGATTTTGTGAAATGTAAAGGTACTTTACTTTTAAGTGAAATTCATATTTTTTAACATACCTCGTATAAAATTAATTTAATTTGATATTTTATGATTGCATCTTAGATTATATACGATGCAGAGTATTTTATAAAGAATAACTTTTTTTCGTAAAACTGATAATAAAAAAGTTATCAATAGGTTCCAAATTACGCAGACATAATGTATAAGAGCTAATAAAAAAAATTTTTACTGAACATTTAATATTGTTGAAGCTTATTATTAAATGTATTTTAGGTAAGTTTTACAGAAAAAAGTTTTGATCACTTTGTATAAACATTTTTTTAGCTGGTAATTTTCGGTTTTGGTATTACATTTTTGTTATCGTTCTCAATTCTCTCAAAAAGAAATAGTTTATTCCATTTCTGAAGTAAAATAATTTAGTGCATTTTAAAGATTACATCCTAAGCTTTAAAAAAGTACTTATAAAACTGTAATAGATTTGTTCAAACTTGAGTAATACCGTCTTTTAAAGTGGTGGTAATTCTATAAAACTACGAAGATTTCAAAAATTACATTTTTTAAGACGTCATATCATTCTAATTAAATTTTTGAAGTTATACTTCTTTACGCGCATATGAGGGTGAATTTTAATAGGATTAAAACCTTTGATCCCGGCGCAGTCGCATTACAACTTTGCTCTGATTGGATGTTCAAATGACATGACAAAAATTTTCCAATATGGCAGCTGTATCACAGCTGTGGAACTGTGGTTTGGTTATGTATGGTGTACAAGAATAAAAAACCGCTAAACGCCGTAAAAATGAGTGGCGCATAAAATATTCCAGCAACAAAAGATCTGATATGAATGTTACGTGGCGCGAAAATGGATTTTCATTTGATGCAAAACAAAATTTTAGTTTTATTTTAAAATATTTTTCCATAATATTTGCTAAATTTGAAGTAAACGCGCCACAAAAGAGTAACTTTGATACAATTTGAATTTTGAAACTCTTTTGTGGCGCGTTTACTTCAAATTTAGCAAATATTATGGAAAACTATTTTAAAATAAAACTAAAATTTTGTTTTGCATCAAATGAAAATCCATTTTCGCGCCACGTAACATTCATATCAGATCTTTTGTTGCTGGAATATTTTATGCGCCACTCATTTTTACGGCGTTTAGCGGTTTTTTATTCTTGTATCAGGAGTTTTTCAAAGGTATTTATAAATTAAATGTATGAAGTTGAATGCAATGTTCCTCTATTACACGTCAAGCTTTATAAATTGTCACCTTTGTTGCATTATCTCCCAAATGATCTAGTGTCAATCGAATGTACACTAGATTTTTTTCTATTCGAAATAGATTGAAAAAAAAAATATATTGATATGGCCGGTAAATGAAGTCGGATTGCCCGTTGCCAGATCAAATTTAGCGTCGTAACCACTACAACTACATAAACCATTTGGGGAATAATCGTTAATTGGATTATACTTTTGTATCTTAATAACTTCTAAACGGCTTAACCGATTTTGATCAGTAAACATGAGTTTGAAACGTATTAACCAGTAGTATCTGATGGACCTAAGGTCAAGTATGATAACTGAAGCTATTACAGGAATTATTGAGCTTTCGAAACCGTTTTTCCCACAGGAAATAGATTTTATCATATTTATGAAGCCTATAACCTAAAAATTCGAATTTTCCCGGATATGAGGTACACATCGTTAGATTCGTCTTCGAGTCCTTCTACAAACCTTAAGTTATTGGAGCAATTCGTACGTTGAAATGTTGAGTAATTGTCGAAAAAAAAATTTTCAAAGTTTAGTTTTTCAGTTTTTCGGCTATACTGAGCCGTGTATATGTCTGATCCTGACGGCTTAGACACCATTTGAAAGCTTAAGTCAACGCTATTGATTTGATGTATTTGCGGTTCTCCTGCCTCTTCGTGATCCAAATATATATACCCCCAAAAATATGCCGTTTTGTACTTACCAAGTCCTATAGCTGGCTTATGGGTCGTCAAAAGTAACAAACTACACCGGTTCTAAATCGGCCCTGACCCCCTCTTTAAACACAGAGAAAAATATAAAATCGGTTTAACTTTCAAACACACATACATACATATCCACAAACATTTTCCCTTTTTTAAATAAAAATTGAGTCACATTTCTAAGCTCTATAACTTTTGAATGGTATAACCGATTTTCAAAATTAGACTTGCGTTGGAAAGGTAATGATCAGTTCTATTAGAAGCCGTAAAGGTTGGACAAATTTTTAAACTTTTTGGGAGTTTTGGTGACGAGAACGAAAAAGAGGCCCTAAATAGAAAGGGCCGTAAAATCTACACCCTTGGACCAAAATCGATGGTTGACATATAAATGGGTGAGTCTTTTCTGAACTTTAAGATGGGAGTTGGCCCAATTTTCAATTCAGTCAGATTTAGAAAATCGAAAATTTTGTGTATATATAGTGTCGCGTGTAGGGTGGTGTGGGTGTGCGCCACTGGCGAGAACTGCCGTTCTCTGGTAATGTTCAAAATTAGACATGCGTTGGAAAGGTACTGTTAGACTCAGTAAATCAGTACTGTTAGAAGCCGCAAAAGTCGGACTTAAATTTTCGAAGTTTTTGGGAGTTTTGGGGACCAGAACGAAAAACAGACACCCTTGGACCAAAATGGATGGTTGACATATGAATGGGTGAGTCTGTTTTTGAACTTGAAGATGGGAGTTGGCAAAATTTTCAATTCAGTCAGATTTAGAAAATTGAAAATTTCGTATATATAATAGTGTCGCGTGTAGGGGGTGTATTTCTGAGCCACTGGCGAGAGTAATCTTTCCGATATAAAACTAACAGCTTCGATAACTAATAAATCGAAAACTATTAATTTTATCAAAAAAATGTATACTGAACATTTTTTGCTTATAATTAATATTTTTACCAGCATTTGTGGTCAAAATATAAAAAAAAAATTTCCACCCTCGAGATGAGGTGGCAACCACCCCATGGTAAAAGCGTCTTTCGGCATCATATAGATTTTGATCCTTGGACTATCCACTACTTGTTGTCAAATTTTTAAGCAAATCGATCCATTCTGTAAAAATTGCGAAGTGAAAAATTTCAGTTCCTGGACTAATTCTACTTTTGGAGCTCTATAACTTCTGAACGGCTTACCTGACGTTGATCACTAAACATGAATTTGAAACGTATTGACAAGTAGTATCTGATGCATCCAAGATCGACTATGATAACTGAACGTATTACAGGAATTATTGAGCTTGAAAAACCGTTTTTTCCCATAAGAAATAGATTTGATCATACTTATGAAGCCTATAACTTAAAAATTCGAATTTTCCCAGATATAAGGTATACACTGTTAGACGCGTCCTGAGTTCTTCTACAAACGCTCAGTTATTGGCGAAATTCGTAGGTTGAAATTTTGAGTAATTGTCGAAAAACCAAAATTTTCAAAGTTTAATTTTTCAGTTTCTTGGCTATGGTGAGCACTGCGTATGTCTCAGCTTGATCGCTTGAACGCCATTTGAAAGCTTAACTCAACCCTATTGATTTGGTGTATTAGCGGTTTTCCTGTCTTTCCTTGAACCTAAGATATATACGCCCAAAAAATATGCTATTTTGTATTTACCTAGTCCTCTAGCTAACTTACGGGTAGTCAGAAGTCAAAAATTAGACCGGTTCTGAATCGGCCCTCATACCCTCTTGAAACAGAAAAAAAAATTCAGATCGGTTTAACTTTTCCACACACATACATACATACATACATACATACATACATACATACATACATATCCACAAACATTTTCCATTTTTTAAATAAAAATTGAGTCATATTTCTGAGCTCGATAACTTTTGAATGGTATAACCGATTTTCAAAATTAAACATGCGTTGGAAAGGTAATGATCTATGCTATCAGAAGCCGCAAAGGTCGGGCTTAAATTTTTGAAATTTTTGGGAGTTTTGGGGACGAGAACGAAAAACAGGCTTTAAATGGGAAGGGCCGTAAAATCCACACCCTTGGACCAAAATGGAGAAGTAACATATGGATGGACGAGTCTTTTCCTAAACTTTAATATGGGATTTGGCCCAATTTTCAATTCAGTCAGGTTTAGAAAATCGAAAATTTCGTGTATATATAGTGTCGCTTGTAGGGGTGTTGTGCGCCACTGGTGAGAACTGCCATTCTCTGTGGATGGTAGTTGCGTTTTAAAATTTGTAGGAAGAAAAACAACAAACAAAAAGTTAGTTAATGGTTATACTGCCTTTTTAAATAGTTTTCATATTATATTTTTGGACTTATTAACATAGAAGAGATGATAGTTGCATGTCAATGTGAAAGCCCATCAAACTGTGACTAGTATGAGTGCCGCAAAATTACTGATAAAAAACCTATTAGCTCGAAGGCGTAGAAAACTGTGGATAACAACAATCAACCGGGACGATCTACGATCTCGCTTATTTTTTTTTTAATGTTGTAATATTTACAATCTGTCCTCAACTAAGAACGATAGGTAAATTATTTGACAAAAATTGAAAATTTGACCTGTAGAGGGAGATCCAGTGATCACCCTCTTTACATAAATTAAATTAAAACAAATTAAAATAAGTTTAGTTATCACAGATTATTCGAATCTTCTTGCTAGGTCCACTACTTTGAATCTCTTCAGGCGTCGTACATCATTGTGGTCATCAGTGAGGTTGCTGGCTAACTCGTTTGGATGAGATTCTAGTCTCTTGGAATATTTTTTGTAATATTCCGTTATTACTGTTTTTATGGATGGCACATTGAGGTCTTGCTCTATCACATAGTTTGGCACGTACCAAGGGGCATTCAGCATTGTTCTAAGGACTTTGTTCTGGAATCTCTGCAATATTTCTAGGTTAGTTTGACTGGCTGTCCCCCAAAGTTGGATACCATAGGTCCACACTGGTTTTAATATAGTTTTATATATCAGCAGTTTGTTTTCAAGTGATAGTTGAGATTTACGACCGATGATCCAGTACATTTCTCGAAATTTTATTCCTAGTTGTTTTCTTTTTGTAAAAATGTGTTTTTGCCAAGTTAATCTCCTATCAAGATGGATTCCTAGGTACTTGACAGTATCGGTTTGTGGGAGTTGAGTTTCATTTAGTGTTACAGATGGACATGTTTGTCTTCTCATGGTGAAGGTTACATGGATGGATTTACTCTCATTCACCTTTATCTTCCATTTTTTAAGCCATATTTGTATAGTATTAAGGTCCTTCTGAAGGGTTCTGGATGCTGTATTTGGATCATGGTGAGAGGCTAGTACAGCAGTGTCATCAGCAAAAGTTGCACACGTTGTTTTGTTACTTGTCGGTAGGTCAGCAGTGTAGAGCAAGTACAATATCGGTCCCAAGACACTTCCTTGTGGTACTCCGGCTTTTATTGGTCTTAGGCTTGTGTATTCATTATCCTGCTTGACTAGGAAATGTCGGTTGGAAATATAGCTTTTTAGGATTTGATAAAAAGGATGAGGAAGGTTTTTCTTTAGTTTAAAGAGCATACCAGCATGCCATACCTTGTCGAAGGCCTGACCAATGTCCAGGAATGCAGCAGAACAATACCTTTTATTTTCTAGATCACTTCTGATGTGTTTTACCAGTCTATGTACCTGTTCTATCGTTCCGTGTTGTGTTCTGAACCCAAATTGGTGTTGGGGAATTAGTTTCCTTTCTTCTATAACTGGGGATAATTGTTTAAGGAGAAGTTTTTCCAAAATTTTTGATAGAACAGGTAGCAGGCTTATTGGTCTGTATGAAGTCACCTGAGTTTTATTTTTCCCTGGCTTAAGTATGAGAATAATTTGAGTAACTTTCCATTGTTCTGGGTAGTAACCTAGCCTAAATATTGCATTAAATACTTGCGTTATCATTTTCAGACCTTTGCATGTCAATTGCTGCAGTACTTTCCCGTTGATCAGGTCATACCCTGGAGCTTTTTTTGGACTGATTTCATGCTGGATCATATTTCTAACTTCTTTAGTGGTGATTTTTTGTATAGGTAAGTCCATCTGGTAGGGCGATTCCACGAAATCATTTATTTCTTCCTCTGTGTCACCATCTTCCATGGGATGTGGCTGGAATACATTAGTGAGGTGATTTGCAAATGTTTCGGCCTTTTCCTTATTATTTCTACACCAGTTTCCCTCTTGGTTTCGTATTGGTGGTATTTGTTGTTTCGGGTGTTTGATTTTTCTCGTGGCCTTCCAAAGAGAATATTCACTATCTGCATTTGCTGATAAACCTGTAAGATATTCTTGTATTTTGTTATTTTTGATATTATGCAATTGTAGTTTAATTTCCTTGGTGATTTTATTTAATTTCGTCTTGTTCTCAGGTGTTCTTTTTCTTCGCCACTCCTCCTTTATTTTTCTCTTTCTAGCAATCATTTCCTTCATTACAGTTGGGCAATTATCTTTCAATTCTGTTTGGTAGCAGTCAGGGGTAGCATACCAATTAGCTTCTTGTATAGATTTTTGAAGATTTTCTACTGCTGCGTAGATGTCACTTTCTGTTTGCAATGGGATGTTTATGTCAATTAGTTCATCTAGTTTAGTCTTGAAAATGCTCCAGTCTGTTTTGTTACTGTATAGTGATGGTTGTTTAGTACTGTTTGTTATTTGTGCATACCATGTCGCGATTACGCTAGAGTGGTCAGAGGGACCACTTATTCAAAGCTAAAGAATCTTACACTGGTAAGTGTTTTAAAAATAGTAGATCAAATTTTGTTATGATATTGTCAAATTGTGAAACGTCAAAATATTTATATTTCATTTATTAACATTAATATTAATAATACAACTTGCGCAATTTGAAAAATGTGGTTTAAAAGGTTTTTTATTATAATTTTGTGTCTTTGGATTTGTCTTCCTTGGGCGTAAAATAATAAAACATCTATTTTTATATTTCACTTGTCACCGTGATGTGTAAATATGTATATCTGACACGTTAATAGTATGTGCCTTGATGGTCTTGTTGGTAGAGCATTGGACCAGAGATTGAGAATTCGCGAGGTTGCGGGTTCAATTCCCGGACGATTCATACTTTTTTCGTTTTTTTTTTTTAATATTTGGCATTGTTAAGTTTTGGTTAAATTTTGGTAATTATTGTTAATTTTTTGTATTGTAACTGTTAAGTAGGTATATTTATTTCGTTGAAATTATATTATAATAGAAGTATAACTTCTTACGTGCGTATACACACACATTCTTTTTTTGAGATTTTTTTTGAATGAAACATCATTTAGTAAGATGCTTGAGAAGTAAGTTGTGCAAAATTGAGAGTTTTATAAGAACAATTGTACTAATTACACAGTTTTAAACAAAATTCATGTAAGGCTCATTTTCCGCCCACACCGTACTTATGCTCATACATTTTATTTCTTTCTATTATAACCATAAGATAGCTTAATTATTCTTCTTTCATGTTCAAATTGTAAAATACAGTGCGCCAATGTTTGTGAGAAGGGTGACTTTAGCGTTATAAATAAAAAATTATAGAAGATACAGATTTAATTTTAGAAAATTCTTTATATAAGGTTTTTTTTTTTGTAAAATTTTCTGAATTTTTCAATGGTCAAGTCAGTTTTTTTGTTTAATAAAAAATGAAGCACCCACTTCTCGAGTAGAACTTTTTGACATGTTGTTTATTAAACATTTCTTAATGAAATTACAAAAAATTCTGTCTTGTTTGATTTTTTCCGAAGTGAAAATCTATATACACTCCCCTAATGAGAAATTACGCTTTTTACTCTTGAATTATTATACAAAACTGACAACAATGAAAAATTTAAATTATTAGGTATCTAAATCCGTCGGCGCTAAGTTAGCGAGTCGGCTCAGCGGCTCCTTCTTATGGGAAATTCCAACGTCCCGTAAACGCAACATTATTGAAATCGATTAGTTATGCAAAAACCAAAAAATATTTTTGAAATACGATACATGATTTTCTCTACTGATAAAGACATTAATATAAATTGATAATTTTAGAAATATAATTTTACGTTTAGTATAGAAATTACATCGACAAAAATATGACAAAAGAGTTTTCGATTTTTTCAATATTCATCAAATTAAAATATATAATATAAATATACCGTTTTAATTATTTCAAAATATTTTATTAGATTTGTACGTTATGTTCTAAATAAAATACGGCAACAAAAAAGTGTTATTCCACGTTGTGATACATTAAAAAAATACAATTAAAAATGTTGCGTTTACGCAACGTTGGGAACTAATGGGTTAACAATCATACGGGCATCCATACAATTCTGATCGGAAGCCGCTAACTCCACGTCTACCGTTTATTTACGGCGAATATCTTCACTACGGAGTCTTGCTACTCTGGTCGGCCTGCCTGCTCAATCCGCTGGCTGGCCAGGGAGCCTAGAGCTGGTTGCTCCAAGACCAACAAGACTGATTCTTCTCCGCTCGGTGGCGGTGGTCTCCTTAAGTACGCTCTCTGACTCGACTGCTTCGGAGAAATGGAAATGTGTGGGGTATCGTGTTGCGCGAACGTTGAAGCGCCAACGGTTCAGTCTGTCGATGTGGGGCTCGAGGCATATCATTACAATTATTACAATATAATTCTCATCTAAAATTGTGAATTTTTGGTTCATTTAGCTTCCTATTCTTTCACGTCAGTCCATTAATTGTTTAGTATGTAGTATATTTTATTTAATTAAATTTAACTTTCACCTTGTCATTTCACATTCGATGACGTCACATTTTGAACAATGAAATAGACCTACAGTAAATCTATAAAATCCATAAGTTTTTTCTGGAATAGAGAGTTGCTAATTGAGACTTTACAATAGATTATAATATTTAAATAATATAAATTTGCATTTTCAGATTTTTATTAACAACCTTTACATTTTACTAAAAATCCAAAATCAAACCACACTTTTTAAGCTTTAACCAAAAATTGGCTTTATCTTGTCATGTCATGTCACTCTTGTCATATTGAATGTCCATTTCCTGTTTTCTCAGTTGGTCTGTGCCCATTGAACTGGCAAGTACCTAGCATTTTCGAGCAGGGAAGCATGTTGCCCTTTAGGCATGCATTATATTATATCTAACAACATCGACTTGTAGTCAACATATTCTACTAATTTAAAATATGTAAACCATATATTATGGGGTTACCACTTTAAATAGTGTGCTAGTTTCAAACTACTCCTAAGAATGTAAGTATTTCCACATGTTTTTTCTTTCTAACGGTCACAATTTAACTTTTTTGCTTTAATCTAACGTGGAAATACTTCATTCTAGGCACTGAAGATGTTCTGAATTAGAACGAAAACGTTTTGCAATCCACTTGGAATGACTTTTTAGATAGTTTTAATAAACAATTTTATACCAGAATACAATTTGAAGTTTTTACTTCTGTATGAGTTTTTAAAATACGTTTTTTCAAAATATTAAAAATTGTTATTAGGAAAAGTTATTTAGAATTAAAAACTATGTTTCAGTATGTAATTACATCCTTCTAATTGAAATATTCTCTGAACTATAAAGGTACTTTACTTTTTATCTAAATTTATCTTTTTTGACATACCTCGTATAAAATTGATAAAATTTTATATAAGATGGTTGTATTTTAGGTTTTAGACCATCCAGAACGTTTTATTAAGAATCACTTTTTTCGTAAAATTAATAATAAAAGAGTTATCAAAATTGAAATAACCGAAAGTAATGGTAGTTATCCATCATTTAAAAAAAAAAATTTCAATTAGAAGGATGTAATTGCACATTAGAATATAGTTTTTAATTCCAAACAACTTTTCATAATAGCAATTTTCAATATTGTGAAAAATAAAGCTACTTTACTCTTGAATGAAATTCAAACATTTTGACATACCTCGTATAACATTCATAAAATTTGATATCTGATGGTTGAATCTTGGGTTTTGGATCATGCAGAACTTTTTATAAAGAATAACTTTTTTTCGTAAAATTAATAATAAAAAAGTTTTCCATATGGATACAACTTACAGGGACATACTGTATACAGTACGTAAATCGTACAGCTGGACATAGGCAATGTACATTAAGTTGAGTGTGGCAACTGCGCTAATCTGTGTTAGTTGAAGCTTGTGTTCGAGTTCGAGTTTCTGGTGCAATAGAGTTGTTACAACGAATAGAATAAGTGAATTTGTAAGCAAGAATGTCCATAAATATCTCAAAACAAATATTATGATTACTGAGTTAATAATTTTACTTTAATTTTTAAAATATTTTTTATTTAAAACTAATTACAAAATTAAACAGACACAGTTTTATCATTCCCTCAGGCCAAAAATATTCAGCTACTATATTGTCATGTTTTGACGTTTATTTGTGTCAGTCGAAATGAATATAAACGAGGATTGTGACTTCACGAACGGCGGTCTTTGCGTGTCGTAAGGGGTCAAAGGCAAAAGTGTCCTCAAGTGGCTACCTTAGTATTTTGAGGACACTGTGACCTCTGATCGGTCACAATCCTTTGAGTAATGTAAATTTCTCATTTACAAACATATCTAGCCGTTTTCACACCACTTGAGGTAAGCTAGCCAGTGCGTTGATCTTTTCTATTGTGGAAAGATCGTCCCCAATAGGCCTACAGGAAACCACGCCTATTTTTTTTAAACTCTATGTAGAATTTTCTTTCATGAAATAGACGCTATTACGTTCGAATCGAGGGAGGTAATTCTGCTACGTAAATCTACGTAAATAATTTAAAGTTATTAAAATGCAGTTAAAAACCTTATAAAAATTTTATTGTGTACTAAGCCCAACGAAAAACGAACAATTATTCAAACTAGTTAAACACAAATAAATAATATTAATTTAAAGTAATTGAAAATCGAACAATAAATTATACGGTACAAAATAATAAGTAAACTAAATGAAAGGTTCAAATAGACCACCTTGCTTTGCAAGACAATAATCTAGTCTATCATAAAATGCTTGCCTCACGTTTTCAAGCTGTTGTAGCGTAATCGTAGCACAAGCGTTTATTATTTTATTTTCCAAATCCTCTAGACTATGTGCCCTCTCGAGATCGTTGCCATAGATGGTGGATTTAATATGTCCCCAGAAAAAGAAATCCATGGGAGCCAAATCGGGACATCTTGCAGGCCATTTAATTTGGTTGCTTGTTCCGCTTATAATGCGATCTTGAAAAATTGTGCTTAAATAATTTTTCACGATACGCGCATTATGAACGGAACAGCCATCCTGTTGGTACCAGACATCTTCTAAACGTACATCTGGGAGATTCTGAATAGCTGGAATAATGCTATCTTATAAAAGAGCAAGATATTTAGCTGAATTCAGAACTCCCTCAATGAAAAATGGACCAATTACATGGTCACCTAAAATGCCGGTCCACACATTAAGTTTTTGAGGGCGTTGAGTCCGATGTACAATGCTTCTATGTTCATTTTCCTGAGACCAATACCGCGTTCTGGAAGGTTTGTGATGACCCCGTACAGAAAATGACGATTCGTCGGTGAAAATAATGTTTTTTACAAAATCATCATTTTCGTGAGATGCATCCATTGCAGCTTGACAAAACTCCATTCTACGATATTGATATCCGGGAAATAACTTCTGGGTTCTCGAGTATTTGAAACTCTTAAAGCCATATTTTTTTAGAACTTTATGAACTGTGGTATGCGAAACTTCCAACTCCTTGGCGACACTTCTGGTGGTTTTGGAGTTATCTACCTCAATTGTAGAACAAATATCTTCATCCCTTCTTTCGATTTCCTGCTGTATTTCCGGGGACATCTCTTTTCTTTTGTGACATTTTGTACAATCTTTTAAGCAATATTGTGTTTCAAAACTATTTATAACATTTGCAATTGTTTGTCTACAAGATATGGGTCTAGTTTCGAAAGTATTAGCAAATATATCTACACATTCTGCCAACGAATTACCTTGATAATACCATTTAATTATTTGCATCTTTTCTGGAAAAGTATAAATAAACATTTTAAACAATACTCTTCGCTTCGGGGTTCAGATGACAAACCAATAATACTTGACGTTTAACGAATTTTGAACATCCAGGATAAACAATTACTGACAATTTGTATTTGTAGCTCAGTTGCCACAATTATCTCAATATAATACAATGTATGGATTTATGTATCTAAATATATACGATGTATGTTTCCTATGTCCAGCTGAACAATTTACGTACTGTATATTATAAATATACGCTCTGAGCTTCGCTGGTGTCGCTCCTGGCGGATTACTAATTCAACTTTCACCGGTAATTTATAAATTTATTATTTAATTGTTATCGCTTAATATTTACAACGCAAAAAAGTAATTAAATTATTGTAATCTATTTTTTTAAGATTTTGCTAATCATTTTGACGTTCTATTGATAAAATATGAATTTCTTACTTCGGATACTTTCACAATTATCGTGTAGATGGCGCTAAGATTAATATAATTACATATTACGGAACATTAAAAAAACTTAAATTCAGTATTTAAAACGTAAGTATATTTAAGGTAAAAATATATACCACAGCTTTGACCAACTAATATTTTTTATAATTAATGTTTTTAATTTTAATTTTAAATTAATCACTTTGACATTTATGTCAAATTTCCGGTAAACGTTTACAGACTTGCCACTACTGGCGCTCGTGAATTTGTAAATATCCCCTCTACGTACGAGCTCACAGCGTATAAGTCTATGGTTCGATAATTATACTCAAAATAGTTTTGTCCCGTCAATTGTAAGCGAATAAGGAGATTTGAGATTATATAGTGTGACTTTGGTGATAATTAATTGTGAGTGATTTTATGGAATCAACTTGTGATTAAGGACCAGTCAAAAAGTTAAAGATGGACCATTTATCAAGTAACGAAAAGAGGAGTGTTATACTATGTCGGTGGACAGACAGTCTAGTTAAAATGTCTACAGCTATATCTACTTTTGTTTAAATCAAAGATTTTTTTTTGTTCTTGTTTAGTATGGTTTTGCTGATAATGACGTTAACGGAATAATTTGTTATAGAATATAGGTTTTTTTATATAAAACACAGAAAACATACCACATATATTTCTATTACAACACTACAAATTACTGACTAAACATTATTTGGTTGTGCGCACACTAATAACAATCTACTTGTTAAACATAGAATTTAACTGCATTAGAACCACAAAGTAGGTGGCCAAATTACTAATAAATGTAAGTAATGTAACTCTGTTGATTTCAAAAAAACCTGCTGCAGTAAATTTAGGAACGTGTACAAGAGCTCTATTTTCAAAACTTCTTAATGCCGCCAGCTCTTCTGGCGTGACTATCAGTTTTTTCTCCATTTTCAAACAACGTTGTGGTATCTTTTGGGCTTCTTTTGTTGTTAAGTCACATGAGAACGTAATGACTAGAGGCCATATCTAAAACAAAAGATATAAAAGTGGTGTAATTATTGAGGTGCAATCAAGAAATAAGAAAACGAAACTTTCTCAAAAACTTTTGACTTAACATATCCCCACAAAAAGAAGTGGCGGACAGTTAGGTCTGGAGACCGAGGAGGCCAACTAATGTTCCTGTTTCGAGAAACAATACCTCTAGAAACAATGCAGAACATTCATTGAAATTCTTGTAATGTGCCTTGTTGTCCCATCCTGTTGAAAAAGCGTATTTTCATTTAACTCTTAGTCTCCCGACGGTACTTTTAAGTACCACCAAATTCGAGTACCCTTATATCCCAAGTGGTGAAGTAGATTTTTTTAAAAATGTTCTGTTAAATATCATTTATTAGTTATCAGCTGATGTTTAATACTTCAAATGTTATTCAAACAATTTCGTGTTAAATACACAATAAAATTCATGGGTACTAAAGGGCCGTTGATAAAAAAACTGCGCGTTTACCTTATTTTAAAAAGTTATGACCGAAAAAATAATGCGGAGTTAAAAGTAATGGGAGACTAAGGGTTAAAGGAAACTGGTTAAGTTATGGTGTGAGGAAGTTCTGAATCCTTGTAACGTAACGCAACTGTAACACAATTTTCAGCCTCATCCTCAAAAAAATTGACTGATAATTATATTTGCCATTACTGTCAGTACATACTTACAAAGGTAATAATAGAAAGTAACATGTAGCAAACAGCCACTTCTCCGGTCACAACAGTCGCAAAAAGAATACAACTCATCAGCATCAATCCAAAGCTAAACATTAAAGCTAAGACTGGCCAACCAAAAATTGTGTTAAACATTGTAATAACATCGTATAACTCTATGTATACTCTTTCCACCATTTCCATAGTTTCCAATCTAACTTTGATGTTGGGTATTCCCTTTAAACCTTTCAGAGTCAAATTCAGTTCGATATAACGGTTCTTTATAGTCTTTACAATATGGTATATATTCATAGCCAGCAAGAACTGATTAAAGTATATTCCATTATAACTTAAATAGTATAATGCAATTATTCCAAATTTTATCCAAAATACAGACGTAACCGAGAGGAGAAACACACAACAAATAACAAAAATGATATTATCGTAGTCAGTGTTACTCTTTTTGGAATTCTCTTCTTCTATCTTTGCTACTTTCCTTAGTAGATTGCACCAAGTTGTGGTTTTCCAGAACGAGGAGGAAATGCTTGTTATTAATATTCCTGCCACGCCTATGAATTCTATGGCGTAATCTAAACAAGACTGGTCCTTCGAGTGCAATAAATCTAAAAATCTTTTGTGTCGATAAGTATTGGACCACACGGAGATGGTCAACATGGTTAACATAAAACATACGGAATAAAATCTATATAGTTTGAAATAAACAATTTCTTTAGTTTGAAAATCATAGAAAGGCATCAAAGTAAACCACATCGAACACGTAGAAATTAATTGAGGTATTATACAAACTGTTCGTTGTGTAACCATTTTAATCTAGCAAATCATCCAACGAATGGTTTTAAAGACTAATATCATTTGTATCTTTTAGTCAATGATCTGTTTAATCGATCTAAATGACCTAATTTGTTTAATGTTACTGTATAACCATTAAGACAGTTAAGTAGTATTGCTAGTACTTATTCAAAACGATATCTAAGATCCACTCAAATGAAAAAGTAGTGCTATTACTAGCATAATTTAAAAACTAAAAGTCCTTGATATTATTAATAGAGTTTTCTTTTTTTCTTGTGCGGCATCTGCTTTAGCCAATCTATTTTCTTCAGTTGCCTCCGTTCTACCAATCAAAAAGTTTTAGTAAATAGATGGTTTTGCTTGTTTTCGATTCAGAGGGTTGCACAATCGCTGGAGAGCTGTTTCCACCATTTCAGGCTTCCTCAACAGCGCTAGCATGCACTCCTCTAACACGAAGGGTCTCAGCTTTAAATAACTATTTACCATTTTAATTTTATTGAGTGGTGAATTCTGCATTTGAGACTTTTCAATTTGTCAAAAAGTTTTACTTTCCTTCAGCCTTACAAAATTTTTACTTATTTTTCATTAACACTTCTAAAAGAGTTTTATTTTACGACTTATTCCACTGACCTTTCATTTTTTCTTTCCCATGTTAACTCTATTTTATGCCCACCGTTTATTTGTTTATATGCGATTATTTTCGAATATCATTTAGTTCATATCCAGGTTTTCATTTGTACTCTGAGTTCGTTTTTATTTTCATTTTTTAAAATATCTTCTGCAAAGCATTTAAGACCATAAAATCTATATTTAACTACTATATAATTGTGATGTATGTCCCGATAAACCTAGATTGTGTTACATGTTTTGTTGATTTTTACAAGTAATTTCTAATACCAGACAGTATGTCGGTGTTACTCGTGGTTGTTATTTTTTTGACATATATTTCGCATTTCGCTCATATGTCTAGATTTTATTTTATTTTAAGAATAAATCATTTTTTATATCATACATGCGTATTTTATATTTCTCAACAACGTCACGACTCAGCCGTCACACATGCGTGCCAATACGCACTACAACGACAAGTAACAACAACAAGGAAATACTAAAAACTGTTTACAAAGACTTCACAAATGTATGTTTCTAAATAGAAATAAAACTAAAATGTTCAATATTTATTAAATACATAGCAAAACATTTTTCGGCTATGGCTTTTTTTATATGATACCGCCTATGGCGTTTTGAAAGAAATATATTAAGGAGGATATTTGGTATACAATGGAGAATAAGGAGGATAAGGTTCAACCACGAGGTATACTAACATGACAAAGAACCCTATATAGCAAATTATGGAAAAATACAAAGATTGCGCTGGACAGGTCATCTTATAAGAATGAATAATGACAGAATACCTAGTAGAACGCTTAGCGGAACTATGGTGGGACGTAGGCCAGTAAGAAGACGAAGAAAGAGGTGGATAGACGAAGTAAGAACTGATGCTAAAGAGATATTGAGGATAACTGAAGGAAAGCAGCCAGGGACATACTTGGAGGCAGATGCTGGGAGAGGCCAGGGCCCAACTTGGTCTTTGGTTATGAGAACTGCAGCGGACACAATGTTTTTTATAATTCCCCATTTACAAAATCGAGAAGCGCAAACACAACTTTCTAAAAACAACGCTGACAAACAACTGGTACATTTAGTGTATACATAAAAATGGTCTGTGTGTCACCGATGTGTGTCGTGCACACTGTGCTAAGAACCGATCTGTCATTCATGCGTGTCAGGCTCACTGAATGTGTTAAGAGTGTAAGCGCAAATATTTTACGAAGCTATCCCTACGTTTTCTTTCTTTACACGGCAAATTACGTGTAGTAAAATTATCACTGGTATGGAAACTGCAGAAGTAAACATTAGTAGTTGACAATGACATTGTCATTAACATTATAAAGATTTTGGTTCAGTTTTTGAATGTTTTTGGATAACCGTTACTTGTGTAATCGCTTAAATTATAGGATTATTTTTTCTCTAACTATATTTTCAGTGAGTACGATAATTTATACTATACAATAAAAATTAATATTTGGTCGAAAAAAGAGGAAAAGTGATAAAGTGATTTTTTTAATAATATATTGTTACTATGGAACGCTTATATAAATGTTGAACATCTTTAACAACAAAATACTTGGATTACAGAATATATCCTGGTGTATTCTCTACTTGGATCTTCCATAAATATAATAAACACTAAATAACTTTTTATTAATTTCACGTCTTAAATCAATTATTTATCAAATACACTATCAATATTATTTTAATAAACAACTCAAAATATTCCTGAAGGCGTGTCAAATATTTAAAATTGTCACTGCCTTGTCAGCATATTATAGTCTACAGGCCCATGTCAAAAAATGGATGGGTCATATGAACCACCAGGTAACGAATATAGAACGATATAAGAGCATAAAATAATAAGATTCAGCACTATGCCATCACTTGTAAGCTGTCCAACTGAGTGCTGGTGAGAATTCAAAAGTGCAGGTAGAGTGAGTAAATTTTGTCATATATTTTTGTACGGCATTTTTACCATCGAGAGATCCATGAAAAATAATAAGAAAGCGCGCAGTGCCGTAAAAAAATGGTGCGCCACAAGTTGGTAAATGTTTTTGGCTTTCTGACAATTTCCGGGGTAAATTTGGTCATTTTATTATGTACGGCATCAGTCATCAGTTTCATACTGTTTCAATACAGCTTCTAATCCATTATTCCGCACCGCCCGTACAAAAATCATGCGGCGAGGGGAATAATCGAGGGTTGCAATCCCGTCTCTTTCCGTGGTCCGGGGGTGACATTTAAACAACATAAAATTAATTTATTTTGAAAGTATTTTATGCATAGATAATATTTTTTTACATGCCGTACATTTTCGTTGGTCCAAAGGTTTGTAGGGGAAAAAACTCCAGGAAAAATCCATAGAACGAAATATAAATTCATGACGATATTTTTTTATATGGCATTAAGATAGTTTATTTGTACTTAATGCAATAATTTATACAAAGTTAATGCCGTACAAATCTGAAAGTTCACGTTGATATAAAAGTAATAAAAATATTAAATAAATATAATTTACATATACAGTATGGTGCAAATGAAAGAAATAAATTCATTATTTCGTAAATCAGCGACTATAAGGAAAAATCCTGAAACAGGTCGATTTTTATTTTTAAATTATGATATTTTGGCATATATATAATACAAGTGACGTCATCCATCTGGGCGTGATGACGTAATCGATGATTTTTTTTAATAAGAATAGGGTCGTGTGCTAGCTTATTTGAAAGGTAATTCAATTCTCTATTCAGTAATATAAACATTTACATACTTATTTATACACGGTATCCAAAAAAATTAATTAAAAATTAATTTTTAATTAAATTATTTGACAAAAAAAGAAGAATTTATGTAATTTATTTAATTCAAAATATATTTTACTGCTGTCAGAAATCAGAAAAAAATGTTTATATCACAAATAAATATTGCTTTTTGCCTAAATTGCTGGCTTGAACATTGAATATAATCGAAAAGCAATGTTTATTTCTGAAATAACTATCTTTTTCTGCTTTCGGGCAACAGTAAAATGTATTCTGAGTTAAAGAAATTACTTACATTTTTCTTTTTTTGTCAAATAATTTAATTGGAAAATTAGTTTTGGACACCCTGTACAAATAATTATGTAAACGTTTATATTACTGAATAGAGAATTGAATGGCCTTTCAAATGAGCTAGAATACGACCCCCTATTCTCATTTAAAAAAATCATCGATTACGTCATCACCCCAGATGGATGACGTCACTAGTATGATATAATATAATGCCAAATATTATAATAAAAATCGCACCTGTTTTGGGATTTTTTCTTAAAGTCGCCGGTTTACGAAATAACGAATGTATTCCTTTCATTGCACCATACTCTATATTGCTTACGGATCGACGTTCCGTTACGACATTTAGCATTAAAATGTACGGCATCATTTTTTCCTAATTTATTTATCCAAATACGATTTAAAACAATTTAAACAATTTCTGATTTTGTATTTTTCTAATTTTTTTTAGAACAGTTTCTTTTGAACGGCTATACTATATAACAATTGTATTTTACAATATCATGTTAAAAGAAAGTTGCCGTACAGAGTCAAATGATTTTACAGCTTTATAAATCAAGTATACCCTAAAATTTAGATAATTATTAATATACATTCAAATGAACAATAATTTTTTGACGGCATTATTTTTAATAGTAGTTTTGAGTGCTAGATAATGTTTTGGAACCGAAGTCGTACTTTTTCAAATCACCACCCGGACCACGGAAAGAGAGAGGATTGCAACCCTCGATTTTTCCCCTCGTCGCATGATTTTTGTACGGCGTTGCGGAATAATGGATTAGAAGCTGTATGGAAACAGTATGAAACTGATGACTGATGCCGTACAGAATGAAATGACCAAATTTACCCCGGAAATTTTCAGAAAATCAAAAAAATTTACGAATTTTGTGGCGCACCACTTTTTTATGGCGCGCTTTCTTATTATTTTTCATGGATCTATCGATGGTAAAACTGCCGTACAAAAATATATGACTAAAATGTACTCACTCTACCTGCATTTTGAATTCTCACCAGCACTCAGTTGGACAGCTTACAAGTGACGACATAGTGCTGAATCTTATTATTTTATGCTTTTATATCGTCCTATATACGTCACCTGGTGGTTCATATGACCCATCCATTTTTTGACATGGGCCTGTAGTCTATTATGTTCGACTGAGTGAGCTGTATGACAAAGATAGCGAATGTTCGATTTGGAAAATATCACAACTGACATGGTGTTCATTTTTTTTTTCAAATCCTGGAAAAAATAATAATTATTTTTAAAAAATTTAAACGCATAATGAGATTATGGATCTGTGTGAAACTTGCCAGAAAAATCTAAAGTTACCAAAAAACATTTAGTAGTGAAACCTACCGTAATATAAGGAAAAATCGAGGAAAAGAGAAGACTAGGAAGAAAAAGACTATCGTGGCGAAAAAACACCCGAAGATGGGGAGGGCTAAATTTCGAACAGCTAATAACAGCTGTCAACAGAGAGGAGTTTGCAGTTGTAGTCGCCAACCTCCATTGAGGAGACGACACTTTAAGAAAAAGAAGAGATAAAAAAATGAAATTTTGCTTCGACGCACCTTAATCAAGGTTCTAATGGCGGCTATAAAATTTTGTGAAGTTACTTTCTAACGTAAAATATTATGGGAAGACTGTTTCAATTTGTTAATACTTACAGAAGTTGCTACAGTTACAAGCAGATAAAAAACGGTTATATTAATTTCCGTAGCTGTCGTGGATAGCGCAAGAGTTGTGATCAGCATAACTCCAAAATTGAACATAAGCCCAAATATCGGCCATCCGAAAATATCGTTAAAATTTTCGATAATATCATTTAATTCTAAATAAACTTTCTCCGCAGTTTTCAGAGTTTCCAATCGATCTTTCAAGCAACTGATTTGCTGTAGATGTTTTAAAGTTGTTTGTAAAAGAAAATACCTGTATCTGACTGGCTTTGTTATACTGTAAATAATAAAAGCCAACAAGAACTGGGCATAATAGAATAAACTGTAGCTGAAGTAATATATGGATACCAGTCCATATGTCAACGTAAAAGTGATGTATATAATTAGAAGAGTAATTGTGACAACTATGAAACAACCGCTACTGTATTTCTGTGGCAAAGGTACATATATTTTCCCTAGTTTAGTGAACAATTTGTACCACTGTTTGGTTTTAAGTAGGGTAGAATTCATATTGAATATAATAATGTTGGTGATTCCTATAATTTCCGTTGACATGTCCAACCACATCAAAAGGGTTGAAGGTACAAACGTTAGAAATATTTCATGCCTTCTGATCAACGACAGTCCAGACATAATTATTACTATCATCAGTGCTGATATTGCGTACCATTTGAAACAACTTAGATATATAAATCTTTTTGTTTTGAAGTTGTAAGGAGGCATTATAGTATAAAGACTAATAAATATTGCTATTGATGTTGATACTAAAAAAGGCTTCTGAGTCTCAATCATTGTGGTCTAGCTACATATAGGATATACAACAATGACTTAATTTTACTGATATAGATCTGTTTTTATTAATATGTCGCCTATTAGTTATTCTCATGGAACGTTTAAATTAATGGCTAGAGTATCAGCGATAATCGAGCATTAAATTGAACCTAATTTAAACATTTTTCATACATACATACATTAACAATTAAAACGTTTTGAATTCGGAACAAATTATACCCGAAGCAAAAAAAAATTGATTTTAGATATTATAGTTTCGCCTTAATTAAACGTCTTTGGAAGAGTATAAAAAAGTTTGAATGAATCGAGCGATATTAGCGAAACTTAATTATGAACAGAACAATATAAAAACTATTAACCAGTAGAAATACGACATGTTTAAGAACTCTTAAAACATGGCGCAAAATGCAACAGAAATAATATTAAATCGTAAATATCTGTAATGCAACATACAAATAAATGGGTGCGGGAGCACAAAGAATCATTTATAACTAGATTCCCGATCTAATACTCCTTTTATCAAACTGCAACGAATCTGTAGTATCCCGCAAAGTCGCATCGTAAAGATATCCGAAAATTGGAAAAAAATTTGTACAACCTATTAGGAAACTATTCCAAATTAAATGCTAGCAAAAACGTTATTGCGCCCTAGGCGTATTTACCGTGGGTGCCGTGGCACCCACATACGATATGCTTTATGGAAGTCTACTCGTACAAACGTTATAACTAGGGGTCTATTCGCGGTGTGCAAGTACTTGGAGGGGATACGAGAAACGATCATGCACGAATAGGGCTTTTCATTCAGTCATTTGTTTCGAGCTTCTGTCAAAGTCGTATAATCCGTGTATATTAATAGTTGAGGAAATGAAACTGAAAAATTGGCAAAACCTCGCAATTTTTTCGTCCAGCATCGATTTGTACAAAAATTTGAGATTAGGCTCATTTCACCCTCTAGTTCATTTTCTATATTGAGCCGTTGTATGCTTTTGGGTTTTTAAGGGTGAAAACAACCCCTAAAAAAACTACTTGTAAAAAATTGTAAAATAACATTTTAAACTTTAATATTGTCAACATTTGGTTCTTATTAGTTACATAATGATTGTTTTACGCTTTAAGATTTACTATCATAATATTTCAACCCTTAAAACCACCCTTGTTGGAGCTATATATAAAAAATTACTTATCCTAAAAGAATAATTTCGGCTTGCATCGATTTACATAAAAATTTGGGATTAGGATCATCTCACCCTGTACTGCATATTCTGTAACATGCTCAAGGGCGTCGATTATTTTTAGCGGTGTAAACTACCCCTTATTGTCAAAAATTATGTATAAACATTGTAAACTTTAATATGGGTAAAATTTGGTTTTGATTGGCTAAAAATAATGATTGTTTTATGCTTTAGGATATAATATCATAATATTTCAACCCTTAAAAACCACCCTTAAGAACATTACAATTTTTATAAGTAGATAATTTATTTATATTTATATATAATTATAATATATAATTTTATTTACACAAAAATACGAATTTACAAATACGTAAAGTACAAATACAAATGGTTTTTAAGTCATCTTCCAGTATACGAACCAGTTCTGTAATATTATACATGCATTGAAAATGTTCCATAAGCGGACTATTCGAATATTTCGAAAAAAAAAATTCGTTTTATAAACATAACTCCTTCATTTTTGGCGATAAAAAGTTTTTTCAAAAATGATTTTGTAGAATTTTTGAAGCGCTATAAGACTTTGCAAATTAAATTCCGTTAGATCCCTTAGTTTTTAATTGGGGTGGGTTTAAAGGGATCGAATATGGGGGTGTTTGCTCGTAAATAGAGGTTATAAACAGCTATATCTCGCTAAATGTTCACTCTAATGAAAATCTATGCACAATATAATTTTAGTTCTTAAAAAAGCTACAATTTAGTAGTTGTATCTCCAGTATTTTCGGAGATATTTTGAAGTGAAAGGTGAAAAATACGAAATTGCAAAAAAATAAATTTTTCGTTAAACTCAAATTTTTCTAAAATTAGGCCTTTTAAATAGGTCAAACTTCTTGGGTGTATTGACAATACGAATATACAAGGAATTACAGAAAGGTGAAGACCAATTTTTAATCAGAAGGGTAGTTAGGGGGTTATTTTCACTGATTTTTTCGTAGAGAAAAGCAGGTACCGACTTTTTTTGGTCATAACTCGCTCTATTTTCATTCTAGAAATTTTATTATTATTCTTTGAAAGGTTTAATTACGTACTTAAAAAAGAATAATTTAAGTTTTCCTCGAAAAACGCCAAGTTTTCTCGTTATTTGGCTTTGAATATTTCAAATTATGCATTTGACGAGAAAAGCTAACCTTTAACATGCCGTATCTCGGTTTGTGTTGGTCTTAAAGATATTATAGAAAAAGAATTCAGTTTGTGTTACTAAAAGATACAATTTTGTCATCTGCAGTTTTTTTGATTAAATGCATATTTTTCGAGGTATTCTCAAAAAAACCTAAAAAAGTCGATTTTTTTCGACGAAAAACTGTTACTTTCAAGCGCGAATAACTCGAAAAATATTATTTTTACGAAGAAAATGTAAAAAACATTTTTTTCTTAGAATTACCATTTACATCGATTTACATGGTTAAAATGTAATAAAAAATTCCCACCCCCGAGATGGGGTGGCAACCACCCATGATATGAAAATGATATAGAAAATGATCCTTGGACTATTTCCCACCTTCTGTGAAAATTTCAAGTAAATCCATGCTGGACGAAAAAATTGCGAGCCAAAATGCTTCATTTAATCGACTATAATATTGTACACAGATTATACAACATATGACAGAAGCTCGAAACAAATGACAACCGATGAAAGTCCTATAGCGGAGAAATCTTGCAACTTTCTTAAATAATTCATGTCGATTGAAATTGTCAAATTGACGTGTATTTCATACCTACTGTCATTGAAGAAGAAAAATTATATGTTGCTCACAATATTGATTGAGATGCAATTATTATATAAAATTTTATTTAATTAATTGTATTTTGCTTGCTGTACTGCATTTTAATAATTTATTTATTTACTACATACAATTGTTTACCTTTTAATAACATAACCTAAATCTTACTTTTTCTTCTTATAATTTTTTTTTGGGCTACGGCCTTGACAATTATCCAGCAACCAGGACCAATATTATTATTATTATTATTATTATTAACATTCAATAAGAATAGAGGATTAGAATCCTATTATACTCTAAAAGCTAAACAAATTTTGGTACTTAGCTGTTTTACACTTATGCTGATTTACATATAATTAAATTAAAAATACAATCAATTATTATCGAGTCTATTCTTAAAACTATTTGTACTAGGAGCCATAGCGACATAAGCCGGTAATGAATTCCAAGCATAAACAACCCTATTTGATAAAAAGTTTAACCTGATGTTGGTTCTGCAGAGTTCTCTTCTTAGCTTTCTGGGATGGCCTCTTAACCGCTCATCTGTATTTATTGTAAAGAAATTTCTGAGTGAAGAAGTTTCGTAATGAAATGAATTGAATGTTGTAATTAAGTCGCCTCTAAGTCTGCGGGCGGATAATGGAACTAAATCCATGATCCTTAAACGATCTTCATATGAGGGACGCACCAATGAATACGGGATCCGTGTTACTCGTCGCTGTACATTTTCCAGCATATTTACATCACGCTGAAGAACCGGACACCACACTGAATTAGCAAATTCTAATATAGGTCTCACATAAGTTTTATACAATTTTGCTAAGGTTCGACTGTCACAGGACGAAAAAACTTTACTAATAAGATATACCATGCGATTGGCTTTATTACACTGTTGCAACGTTTGAGGAGTCCAGGACAATTGTGAGTCTATTAACACGCCGAGATCAGAGTGACAATCGGTCTTTTTTAAAACGGTGCCGTTAATAAAATAATTTAACCGAGGGTTATTCTTGCCGAGATGAAGAACGACACATTTTTCTATATTAAGCGGTAGCAACCAGTCAGTACACCATCGAGAAATGCTGTCCAAGTCTTTTTGCAAACACTGAGAGTTTATTTTAGGATTGTTGTACAGCTTTGTGTCATCCGCATAAACCGAAAACTTTGATGAAATGATGTATTTTAGCTCCGATGTAAATATATTAAACAGTAGTGGCCCTAAAACAGATCCTTGGGGGACTCCACTTATCACGTCATATAGGGGGCTACTTGAAGACTGTATTCTTACTGAAAATTTTCTTTCACTTAAGAAGGCTGAAATCCAGTTTAACAGTTGCCCGCGAATTCCAATCCTGTTTAATTTTTTCAAAAGCCTTTCCCTTGGAACTTTATCGAAAGCCTTGCTAAAATCTAAGTAGATAATATCAATATCCTGTCCCATATCTACTTCGGCAGTCCAGTCATTTAGGCAACATAACAAGTTGGTAACAACCGATCTTCCACTGGTAAAGCCATGTTGTTCGTTCGGGATTATTTGATGCTGGTTCAAAAATATGTGTAAATTATCCACAATAATTGATTCCATAACTTTGGATATAACTGGAGTGAGACTAACAGGCCTATAATTTTTGGGGTCGAGTTTATCTCCTTTCTTAAAGATTGGTTTCACCCGTGCTTCTTTCCAAATAAGTGGCAGAGTAGCAGAGTGGAATGATTGTTCCATAAGCAAATGGAGTGGATATTTAAGAGCATTTGCACATGATTTCAAGAAAGTAGGAGAAAGATTATCTGGTCCTGGAGATTTGTTGGTGTCAAGTTCTTTAAGTTTTTTAAAAATATCATCAGGAGAAAATTCTACTGAGGTAATAGAACTATGATTTACGGGTTCATAATGTAAGTCTGGGAGCGGGCCATCAGGTTCTAAAGTAAAAGATCCGTAAAAGCTCCTAGCAAAAGTTGTAGCCACTTTCAAATCATCATTTGTAATATCACCTGAGTCTGTTTTTAATTGAGGAACAGAAACTTTTGTGTTTATGGAAGTTCTAATATACTTATAAAACTTCTTTGGATTATTGCTGTCTATAATATTTTTTTCATAGTTTCTCCTAGCATTGCAAATTTTTGTTTTCAATAGATTGGCAACTTTCCTATGCGTAACAAAATCATTCTCCAAACGTGATCTTTGATACTTTTGCCAAAGAGCTTTCTTTCTCTTAATCAGTCTTTGAATATCCCAATTAATCCAGGGTTTAGAAGGAAATGTAGTTATAAGTCTTGAGCTTGTATTCTTTTTTATGATGTTGCTACATTGTTCATGAAAAATATTCCAGTTTTCCTGTACATTTGGTAACGACAGGGCGGAAGCCCAGTCAACCAGTGACACATCATGATTAATACCTCTATAATCAATAAAATATCTTGATGAGTATAGTTTTTTTGGATCAGTAACAAGAATTAACTGCATTTGGAACTGAAGAATTGCATGATCGGATTTAGCAAAAGGGGGATAGTATTCTAGATTGTTTATTAAATCATTATCAGAAGTAATAATTAAATCCAAGATGGAGGGTTGCTGCCCAGAACGGAAACGAGTTGGTTCAGTAACGATTTGTTGGAGATGTGAATCTTGTACAAAATCAAGAAGAAGTCTAGATGAAGCATTTTGAGGTACAGGATGTGGCCATTTTAAATCTCTATGATTGAAGTCACCGGCAATAATTAGGTTTTTGTAAGTTGAAGCTAGAACGGATAAAAAATTAATAAGTTGAACATAATTATTATAAGCAGTATCAGGCGGTCTGTAAACACAGCAAATCGTAAAAGATAAGTGTTTATTATGAAAGAGAAGACATATTGCCTCGAAGCCAGGAATATTGGAAGGTAAAACAGTTACTGTAAATTGAGAAAAAACAGAATCTAACACATAAATGCATACTCCACCTCCAGTCGAAAGCCGGTCGTTGCGGAATATAGTATAACCTTGTACATCTATGATAGAATTAGGTATATGTGGTTTAAGCCAGGATTCTGTTATAAGCATAATAGCAGGCTTCTCTAAATCCATATAAGGAACAAATTCATTGAGTTTTGCCATTAAAGAATCAATATTAGTATAAGATATAGAGAAATTAAGAAAATTTGACTGTTTCAGTTTTTTGATGGTACAATAGAGGGGGTTCCTCTGATGAACTTTATAGTAATATCAGTCTCGCCTTTAGCCTTTCGATCATTTAGCTCCTTTCTCAACTGATCCAAATACTCCATTTGCTTAGGTGTTTTATCATCTCTAATAATAAATTTATCAAAACGGGTTCCCGTTAATGAGTTCTTGCGTTTAAGAATATCCTTTGCAATTGATGCATTGTTAAATGAAAGTTTCATTAATTTTGGTCTATTGGGTGAAGGTTTGCCAATTCTGGTTATGCTAACAGGAATATGTGGGGTTGAATTCCCACACACTACCCCCAAAATATCGGATGCTAATTCTTCATCATGCTTTTTACGTTGATCGATACTGCCTGTACTTTCTGGAGCACCAACAATAATTATATTCTGAGCTCGCACCATCCTCTCAGTTGCCTCCGAAACAACTTCTTCAAAAGTTTGTGGTGACATCTTTTGGTTTGTAATTTGTGTGCTTAGATCATCAAACTTTTTATTTAATTCTGACATTTTAGTTTCAAACTCATTTTTAAAGCCTTCAAAAAAAGATTTTAATTGATCAAGATTACCAATATTTCCTGAACAATTATTACAAAGAATCTTAACGCTTCGTGATTTATTTCTAGTCATTCTAACATCTTCGGCGGATTGCATTCCATTCCAACACACTTCAAATGAACAGTAGATCGACATCCGTCACACATTGTTGTTGGCGTAGACCCTAAAGCTGATCGACAATTCTGGCAATCACTCATATTTAAAGCTGTTTGACCTTGGTAACGATAAACAATTATTGACTAACCTGTTTATACGGCAGAACAGCTTCCAGATATCTTCTAATTACTCGCTTAATTTATGTTGCACAGTTTTTAATTTTTCACTAATATTACCACTATAATTAGACGATTAAATTGATGCCAATTAAACAATACAAAAATAACTATTTCCTTGCAAAAATAGCAAATAACTACGAGCGATTTTAAAAACGTTCTACGCAGTACCGTGTTTGGTTATAAATGATTGGCTAATATAATTAAAAGTGCGAAAAAAGTTGCCGAGCTATGAAACCAGGTGTCGCTTTTCCGAACTTGCACGGTCCCAATTGTATTCTACAGATTTTTCAATAATCAAGACATAATAGATATACACTGTAGGTGGTCATTTGTACAGTAGTTGGAGTGAAAACCAGTCTGTCCTCTTGGCTGATATAGTTCAAATTTTGTTTCCAATCAATCGGTTATTATTCTGGTGTGCAGTTTTGTACAGAAGATTAAGTAGACAAATTGGCGTGTAATTATTTCGCAGTAGAATTGTAATGGAGTTATTCCAATTTATAGGGATTTTTTGACTATACACGCAGATATTGAAGAGGTCGTGTATTTTCTTCCGAAGAGAAGTTTTCCCAAGTTTTATAGCTTCTGTAGCTATCCTGTCATCTGCCGGACTTCTGTTGTTTTTCTTTTTTTTTTACAGCATATTGTGTCATCTTGAGTCTCTCTTCAGTCCTGATCCTCCAGAGTGTAGTGGTCATCGTGATATCTTGTGTGTATTATCCGTCTCCAAAGATCTCTGTCTCTGGCCATTTCTTTTAACTCATACATAGGTATGAGTGAGCGATCTTATGTGCGCTCTCATAACATGTTCAAAGCATTTTAATTGTTGGAGATAGTCTTTGCTAGGGAGCCGTTTGCTGAGTTTTAGCTCATTTAAAAGTAAATAATTTGTTCTGTGGTCGGTCCACGTAGTTTGTAACATTCTTCTCCAATATAACAGTGGCATCTATCTCATTTTCGCTTGTCTTAGGGTCAGAGATACACATCCGTATGTCATCCGTATTGGGAAATATAGTCCATCCACAATCATATTTTTGTCTTTGATATGCAGACCACATATTTGACTTTCGTTTTTAACCAGTCGTATAAGATCAATCAACTTTTCTTGACTATTTTCAAGAAGTGCTGGGTCATCTGCAAACGTTGCTTGTTTATTTTTCGGCCATTTATTGAAGATCCTTCAAGCGCTCTTCCCATAATATTCTTCTCATACTATGTTAAATACTTGTGGAAACAGTATACGTCACATATATCCTTGTCTGAAACCTTGTTCTGAATGGAATTCGTTTAAATTCCATTGAATTGAATTCTGAACTGAATTCGTTTGTCAAGTACTTTTACTGTTCCAGTAATGTGTTCGTATAGTTCAGTTATAAGTGTTACCCCTAACTGTTTTAGTATCTGCCATAAGTGTTGCCATTTTGATCCTGTGAAACGCTTTGCGATAATCTATAAACCAAATAAATGTATACATATTGGGTTTCCTCTACTACTAACGCTGTTATCCAGCCTTTCTGTTTCACAGGATTACATATTTATCTTTGAGCGACTAATAATTGGTGTTGTTACACATTGTTTAATAATCTCTCATATTTCTTGTGGTGTATCCGTACGAATAGAGAGAATACTTTTTTCACTTCTTGGAAAAGTCATTTTTCGTCTTCTTTCTTAGTTCTATCCTATTAATCTCTACCCGTTTTTTGGACGCTTTAAGTTAGAGCTTGATGTAATCAATTTGATTTCTAGATTTATCTCCAGGACTTTTCCAAGTATAAAGTCGGCAGCTTAGACGGTTCTATGACTGGCAGCTTAGATAACAAATGACGTGAATTATGAATGTTCTTTGGAAAAACACTTTTTTTAAAAACTGAACTTCGCAATTAAAATTTTTATTTCGACAAACAAAGATTTTAGTTACAACTCAATAATTTAAAATCAAACTTTACTTTAACATTTAAATCAAACTACTTTTTACTATTTTTAATCAGACTGAAAAATATTGATTTTTACATGGTGTTTTATAATTTTATAATTGCTGATCTTGCTGTCCAATACGTCGCAATTAGGTCCAGAATGTTCAACGCTGCGACGCGGCGTAGCCTCGTGTTGATTCCACGTGGTAGAATATACTGGATGGTAGCGGTCGTTGTACTATAACTCGTGGCTGAGAAACATGAAAGAATGGAATGGGTTAGGCTTCTAATCACTAATAAGAAAAGCCCATGATAGAGGATAGAGAAGAATTTGCAGGGCATCATCAACCTTCGCTAGAAAAACCTAAAGTGACCTCAAGTAGACGTTATTCTAGATATGTAGATATTCAACAAGCAAAAAATACGATATGTTAATCTCAGCAGAAAAAACCAAATCTATAACAGCGTCAAAAAACCCACTACGATGAAAAATCAAAATCGACGGGAAAATAATGAGGTAGAAAATGCTGTTTAAATATGGTAATAGATATAATCAGAAAATATTGAAGAAGTTCGACAACAAATCTTGAGAGCAAATAAATCGGTGGGATCTCTTAATGATATAGTCTGAGAGAACAAGCACCTAAGACAAGAGACAAAAAGGATCTATAAAACAGCAATTAGACCTCTAATGACATACACGGCGGAGAAGAGACCCAACACATCCAAAACGAAACGACTGCTAGAAACGACAGAGATGAGAATACTCAAAAGAATATCATGGGGAAGCCTACTGGATGTAGCGAGAGAAGTGAGAACATAAGGGTGTGAAGATTTGGTAATATAGATGATATAAATACATTGGTAACAAGAATGGAACCAACCCAGTAGCAGAATGGTAGAAGATAGGATGATAAGCATAGCACGAGACAAAGCATCAAATGGTCAAAGAAGTGTTGAAAGACCAAGAAAGATATGGTGTATGGCTAATTTAAACAATGCAGGAGGCTAATATCAAAGAAGAAACGATTCTTAATAAACTACATACAGTGCGATGGAATAAGTGTTACCCCCCCCCCCCCCTTATTAACTTATTTATTTTTAGCACATAGGTAAGCAAAACGCTCGGACAGGTCAATTTTTAAAATAATCGTATTGTATTATAGCATCAATGTTTCGTATTTTACGCGATCCCTCTTCAGGTGACAGGCACAACTTTGATTTTTTTAAATGGGAAAGTACATCATGTGACACCTCATTTAAAAGCTTTTGAAATACTGATTACAAAAATGTGTAATACTTTAATCATTTTTAAAGGCGTAGGCGCAAAATTTCGTTCGAATTATTTTTAAACGCATTTATTTTTTTCGAATCCTGAGAAAACTAATAAATATTTTTGAAAAATTTAAACGCAGAATGAAAGATTTCATTATTACCGAGAGCAGAAAGTCCTTGAGAATAAACAAAAAGTTTCTTTTAAATGATAAATTTGAAATTAAAAATCAGACTAAATGTTCTCTTTTTTCACCCCTGTGACCTATTAAAATAATCATTATAGAAGTTCTCAGGGACTTTCGACCCTCGATAATACTGTATTATTTCATTCTGCGTTTAAATTTTTCAAAAATACTTATTAGTTTTCTCAGGATTCAAAAAAAATAATGCGTTTAAAAATAATTCGAACGAAATTTTGCACCTACGCTCTTAAAAAGGATAAAAGTATTATACACACACCGGCAAAATTAGCCGAACACGTTAAAAATGGGACATGTTTGATGTCTCTTATTTCATAAACCAGTGGTCCGATTTGAGTGATTCTTTTAGTATGTTATAGCTTTATTATTTAAGAATATCGGTGTAATAATATTGTTGCTAGACAGGTAAATGTGATTTTATACCGGGTGTAACAAGCATACTGTGTTTTTTTCTTAAAGTTCGGAACACCCTGTGGAATATTCCAGCATATATAAAATATTAAAATTAAAACTCAATTGTAGAATTATGCTATCTTAACATTTTCTTTTTTGATTCATTTGCTTATGTTGTAAAATAAAAAAGTTATGTGCTTTAACAACTAGCCATGTTTTTTATCAATAAATCCTCATAGTAGGGGAGAAAAGTATACTAAATTTACAATTACTCGAGCGTTCTTGTGACCTGGAGTGGATTGTGAAGAGTGGGTACTACAACCAAAAAAAGTTAAGTTAAGTTTTCCATAAAGTGTGTGACTCTCCATTTTTCAATTTAATTTTCCATTTCCACCAATCGTTTTTTCCGAGTATAGCGCTATTTATCCATAATAGGAAAAAATGTTGCGAATAAAAGTTGCTTATTTTTACGTCAAGGATCCAAATCTGCAATAAAAATTGGGGGCTCCAATTTAATATTTTAATGTAACCCCCCACCCCACCTCCGTGGGGGGTCGTGTTTGGTGCCATTCGGTAGATTTTTTAAAAATATTGAATAGGTGTATTTTGCAGTTTTACGATATGATGTTCATTTCGCAAAACATCGCAGGGTTCGTATTTATAATTTTTAATTTACCCCCCACCCCTCTCCGTGGGGTGTCACGAGCCCCCACGGAGGTGGGGTGGGGGATTTAATTTAAAATCTTAAATATGAGCTCCAAATTTTTATTGCAGATTTGGATTTTTTACGTAAAAATAAGCAACTTTTATTCGACATATTTTTTCG